>NC_080056.1:22341731-22446363 GCF_026212465.1 Amaranthus tricolor | reverse complement strand
TTCTTGTAAAACAAACCATCTTTGAACTACTTTATGCGCGAAAGTGCCAAAAACGCTTAAAAACCCATAAAATCGCAACTTAGCACGTAATTTCAAGCATATGACTATGATTTTAAATTCTAACCGTTTAAAAATAATAATATATAAAATAGTGGTGTTTACCAAGTTTCGTGTTAAAGAAACCAAGTTTGAGCTATGTTATGCGCGAAAGTGTTAAAAACGCTTAAAAAAACGCTTAATATCGCAACTTACCACGTAATTTTAAGCATATAACTATGTTTGTAATTTCTAACATTTCAACATAGTAATATATAGCAAACAATTTTGCGTCCCAAGTTTCGTGCAAAACAAACCAAGTTTGAGCTACGTTATGCGCAAAAGTACTAAAAAATGCTTAAAACCCTTAAAATCGCAACTTACAACGTAATTTAAACCAATGACTATGATTTTGAATTTTAACCAATTCAACACAATAATATATAGAAAATAGTGTTGTGTGCCAAGTTTCATGTAAAACAAATCATCTTTGAGATACTTTATGCGCGAAAGTGCCAAAAACGCTTAAAAACTCTTAAAATCAGAACATAGAACGTAATTTCAAGTATATGACTATGATTTTCAATTCTAACCATATCAAAATAATAATATACCAAATAGTGGTGTGTACCAAGTTTCGTGAAAAACAAACCAAGTTTGAGCTATTTTATGTACGAAAGTGTTAAAAATGCTTAAAATCGCAACTTACCACGTAATTTTAAGCATATGACTATGATTTTCAATTCTAACATTTCAATACAATAATAAATACCAAATAGTATTGTGTGCCAGGTTTCATAGAAAACAAACCAAGTTTGAGCTACTTTATACGCGAAAGTGTTAAAAACGCTTTAAGAAGCTTAAAATCGCAACTTACCACATAATTTAAAGCATATGACTATGATTTTCAATTCATACATTTCAACACAATAATAAATACCAGATAGTATTGTGTTACAAATTTCGTGTAAAACAAGCCACGTTTGAGCTACGTTATGCGCAAAAGTGCCAATTGCGCTAAAAAACCCTTAAAATTGCAACTTAAAAAGTAATTTTAAAGAAATGACTATGATTTTCAATTCTAACCATTCCAACACAATAATATAAACCAAAGAGTGTTTTGGATCAAGTTTCGTGCAAAACAAACATGAGGTTTGAGTTATTTTATGCGAGAAAGTGATAAAAACGCTTAAAAATCCTTAAAATTGCAACTTAACACGCAATGTTAAGCATATGACTCAGATTTTCAATTCTAACCATTTCAACACAATAATATGTTCCAAATACTTTTTTTTGCAATGTTTCTTTTAAGCCAAACCAAGTTTGAGCTACTTTATGTGCGAAAGTCCTAAAAATGCTTAAAAACCCTTAAAATCAGAACTTAGCACGTAATTTTAAACATATGACTATGCATTTCGATTCCAACCGTTTAAAATTAATAATATATACCAAATAGTTTGCCAATTTTCTTTTCAACGAAACCAAGTTTGGGCTACTTTATGCGCAAAAGTCCTAAAAACGCTTAAAAACTTTAAAATCAGAACTTAGCACGTAATTTACAACATATGACTATGATTTTTGATTCCAACCATTTCAAAACAATAATATGCACCAAATAGTGTTGTGTTCCAAATTTCGTACTTTATGCGCGATAGTGCCAATAACGCTTAAAAACCTTTAAAATTTGCAACATAGCATGTAATTTTAAGAATATGACTATGATTTTCAATTCTAACATTTCAACATAGTAATATATAGCAAACAGTTATGTGTCCCAAGTTTCGTGCAAAACAAACCAAGTTTGAGCTACGTTATGCGCAAAAGTGCCAATAACGCTTAAAAACCCGTAAAATCGCAACTTAGAACTAAATTTTTAACAAATGACTATGATTTTCAATTCTAACCATTCCAACAAAATAATATATACCAAAGTATGTTTTGGACCAAGTTTCGTGCAAAACAAACGAGGTTTGAGCTACTTTATGCGCGAAAGTGATAAAAACGTTTAAATATCCTTAAAATTGCAAGTTAGCACGTAATTTTAAGCATATGAATCAAATTTTCAATTCTAACCATTTTATCACAATAATATATACAAAATTTTTTTGTGTGCCAAGTTTCATTTAAACCAAACAAATTTTGAGCTACTTTATGCGCGAAAGTCCTAAAAACGCTTTAAAAACCCTTTAAATCAGAACTTAGCACGTAATTTCAAAAATATGACTATGCATTTCGATTCCGACCATTTAAAAATAATAATATGTACCAAATAGTGTGCCAATTTTCTTTTAAACGAAACCAAGTTTGAGTTACTTTATACGCGAAAGTCCTAAAAACGCTTAAAAACCTTTAAAATAAGAACTTAGTACATAATTTCAAACATATGACTATGATTTTCGATTTCAACCATTTCAAAAAAATAATATGTAAGAAATAGTGTTGTGTGCCAAATTTCGTGCAAAACAAACCAAGTTTGAGCTACTTATGTGCGATAGTGCCAATAAGGCTTAATAACCCTTAAAATTCGCAACTTAGCACGTAATTTTAAGAATATGACTATGATTTTGAATTCTAACATTTCAACACAGTAATATATAGCAAACAGTTTATTGTGCCAAGTTTTGTGCAAAACAAACCAAGTTTGAGCTACGTTAGCGCAAAAGTGCAAAAAACGCTTAAAACCCTTAAAATCGCAACTTACGACGTAATTTTAAACAAATGACTATGATTTTCATTTTTAACCATATCAACACAATAGTATATAGCAAATAGTGTTGTGCGTCAAGTTTCATCTAAAACAAACCATGTTTGAACTATTTTATGCGCGAAAGTGCCAAAAACGCTTAAAAACCCTTAAAATCGCAACTTAGCACGTAATTTCAAGCATATGACTATGATTTTCAATTCTAACCATTTCGAAATCATAATATATCAAACAGTTTTGCGTGCCAAGTTTCGTTCAAAACAAACCAAGTTTGAGCTATGTTATGTGCAATAGTGCAAAAAACGCTTAAAACCGTTAAAATCGCGACTTACAACATAATTTAAACCATGACTATGATTTTCAATTTTAACCATTTCAACACAATAATATGTAGCAAATAGTATTATGTGCCAACTTTTATGTAAAACAAACTATTTTTAAGCTACTTTATGCGCGAAAGTGCGAAAAACTCTTAAAAACTCATAAAATCGTAACTTAGCACGTAATTTCAAGTATATGACTATGATTTTAAATTCTAACCATATAAAAATAATAATATACCAAATAGTAGTGTGTACCAAGTTTCGTGCAAAACAAACCTAGTTTGAGCTACTTTATGCGCGAAAGTGTTAGTAAAGCTTAAAATCGCAACTTACCACGTAATTTTAAGCATATGACTATGATTTTTAATTCCAACATTTCCACACAATAATAAATACCAAATAGTATTGTGTGCCAGGTTTCATAGAAAACAAACCAAGTTTGAGCTACTTTATACGCGAAAGTGTTAAAAACGCTTAAAAAAGCTTAAAATCGCAACTTACCACGTAATTTTAAGCATATGACTATGATTTTCAATTCATACATTTCAACACAATAATAAATACCAAATAGTATTGTGTTACAAATTTCGTGCAAAACAAGCCATGTTTGAGCTACGTTATGTGCAAAAGTGTCAATAACGCTTAAAAAGCCTTAAAATCGCAACTTAGAACGTAAATTTTTAAAAAAGACTATCATTCTCAATTATAACCATTCCAACACAATAATTTATACCAAAGAGTGTTTCGGAACAAGTTTCGTGCAAAACAAACGAGGTTTGAGCTACTTCATGCGCGAAAGTGATAAAAACGCTTAAAAATCCTTAAAATCGCAACTTAGGGCTTAATTTTAAGCATATGACTTAGATTTTAAATTCTAACCATTTCAACACAATAATATGTACCAAACAGTTTTGTGTGCCAAGTTTCTTTTAAACCAAACTAATTTTGAGCTACTCTATGCGCGAAAATCCTAAAATGCTTAAAAACCCTTAATATAAGAACTTAGCACGTAATTTCAAACATATGACTATGATTTTTGATTCCAACCATTTAAAAATAATAATATGTATCAAATAGGTTGCTAATTTTCTTTTAAATGAAACCAAGTTTGAGCTACTTTATGCGCGAAAGTCCTAAAATCGCTTAAAAACCCTTAATATCGGAACTTAGAACGTAATTTGAAACATATGACTATGATTTTCCAGTCCAACCATTTCAAAACAATAATATGTACCAATTAGTGTTGTGTGCCAAATTTCGTGCAAAACAAACCAAGTTTGAGTTACTTTACGCGCGATAGTTCCAATAACCCTTAAAAACCCATAAAATTCGCATCTTACCACCTGATTTTAAGAATATGAGTATGATTTTCAATTCTACCATTTCAACACAGTTTTATATAGCAAACAGTTTCGTGTGCCAAATTTCGTGCAAAACAAACCAAGTTTGAGGTACGTTATGCGCAAAAGTGCAAAAAACGCTTAAAACCCTTAAAATTGCAACTTACGACGTAATTTTAAACAAAAGACTATGATTTTCAAATTTAACCATTTTAACACAATAATATATAGCAAATATTGTTGTGTGCCAAGTTTCATGTAAAACAAACCATCATTGAACTATTTTATGCGCGAAAGTGATAAAAACGCTAAAAACCCTTTAAATCGCAACTTAGCGCGTAATTTCAAGCATATGACTATGATTTTCAATTCTAACCATTTCAATATAATAATATATCAAAATAGTGGTGTGTACCAAGTTTCGTGCAAAACAAACCAAGTTTGATATATGTTAAAAAAGCTTAAAATCGCAACTTACAACGTAATTTTAAGCATATCACTATGATTCTAATTTCTAACAATTCAACACAGTAATATATAGCAAACAGTTTCGTGTGCCAAGTTTCGTGCAAAACAAACTAAGTTTGAGCTACGTTATAAGCAAAAGTGCAAAAAACGCTTAAAACCCTTAAAATCGCAACTTACAACGTAATTTAAACAAATGACTATGATTTTCAATTTAACCATTTCAACACAATAATATAGAGCAAATAGTGTTGTGTGCCAAGTTTCATGTAAAACAAACCATTTTTTCAGCTACTTTATGCGCGAAAGTGCTAAAAACGCTTAAAAACTCTTAAAATTGCAACTCAGCACGTAATTTCAAGCATATCACTTTTCAATTCTAACAATATCAAAATAATAATATACCAAAATGTGGTGTGTACCATGTTTCGTGCAAAACAAACCAAGTTGGAGCCACTTTATGCGCGAAAGTGTTAAAAATGTTTAAAATCGCAACTTACCATGTAATTTTAGGCATATGACTATGATTTTCAATTCTGACATTTCAATACAATAATAAATACCAAATAGTATTGTATGCCAGGTTTCATAGAAAACAAACCAAGTTTGAGCTACTTTATACGCGAAAGTGCTAAAAACGCTTAAAAAAGCTTAAATTCGCAACTTACCACGTAATTTTAAGCATATGACTATGATTTTCAATTTATACATTTGAACACAATAATGAATACCAAATAGTATTGTATTACAAGTTTCGTGCAAAACAAGCCACGTTTGAGCTACGTTATGCGCAAAAGTGCCAATAACGCTTAAAAACCCTTAAAATCCCAACTTAGAACGTAATTTTAAACAAATGACTAAGATTTTAAATTCTAACCATTCCAACACAATAATATAAACAAAAGAGTGTTTTTGACCAAGTTTCGTGCAAAACAAACGAGTTTTGAGCTACTTTATGCGCAAAAGTGCCAAAAATGCTTAAAAACCCTTAAAATCGCAACTTACCACGTAATTTTAAGCATATGACTCAGATTTTCAATTCTAACAATTTCAACACAACAATATATACCAAATAGTTTTTGTGTGCCATGTTTCTTTTAAACCAAACCACGTTTGAGCTACTTTATGCGCAAAAGTCCTAAAAACGCTTAAAAACCCCTTAAAATCAGAACTTAGCACATAATTTCAAACATATGACTGTGATTTTATATTCCAACCATTTAAAAATAATAATATGTACCAAATAGTGTTGTGTGCCAAGTTTCGTGCAAAACAAACCAAGTTTGAGCTACTTTATGCACGATAGTGCCAAAAATGCTTAAAAACCCTTAAAATCGCAACTTACCACGTAATTTTAAGCAGATGACTATGATTTTCAATTCTAGCGTTTCAACACGATAATAAATACAATATAGTGTTGTGGGCCAAGTTTCATGCAAAACAAGCCAAGTTTGAGCTACGTTATACGTAAAAGTCCCAATAACGCTTAAAAACCGTTAAAATCACAACTTAGAACGAAAGTTTAAACAATTGACTATGATTTTCAATTCTAACCATTTCAAAACAATAATATATAGCAAATAGTGTTTTGTGCCAAGTTTCAAGCAAAACAAACCAAGTTTGAGCCACTTTATGCGCGAAAGTACCAAAAACGCTTAAAAAAACACTTAAATCGAACCTTAACACGTAATTTCAACCATATGACGATGATTTTCAAATCTAACCATTTCAAAACAATAATATTTACCAAATATTGTTGTGTGCCAAGTTTCATGCAAAACAAACCAAGTTTGAGCAACTTATGAGCTAAAGTGCCAAAAACGCTTAAAAACCCTTAAAATCGCAACTTACAACGTAATTCAAAGGATATGTCTATGATTTTCAATTCTAACCTTTTGAACTCAATAATATATACCAAATAGAGTTTTGTGCCAAGTTTTGTGCAAAATAAACCAAGTTTTAGCTATGTTATGCGCGAAAGTGCCAAAAACGCTTAAAAACCTTTGAAATCGCAATTTACAATGTAATTTTACAAAAATGACTATGATTTTCAATTATATCCATTTCAAGACAATAATATATACCAAATAGTGTTGTGTTCCAAGTATCGTGCAAAACAAACCAAGTTTGAGCTACTTTATGCGCGAAAGTGCCAAAAACGATTAAAAACCTTTAAATTCCCAACTTAGCACGTAATTTCAAGAATATGACTATGAATTTCAATTCTAACCATTTCAAAACAATAATATATAACAAATAGTGCTGTGTGCCAAGTGTCGTGTAAAACAAACCAAGTTTGAGCTACTTTATGCGCGAAAGTGCCAAAAACGTTTAAAAAATATCGCAACTTAGCACGCAATTTCAAGCATATGACTATGATTTTCAATTCTAAACATTTCAACACAATAATTTATGTACCAAATAGTGTTGTGTTCCATGTTTCGTGCAAAACAAACCAAGTTTGAGCTACTTTATGCGCGAAAGTGCCAAAAACGCTTAAAATGCCTTAAAATCGCAAGTTAGCACGTAATTTCAAGGTTATGACTATGATTTTCAATTCTAACCATTTCAACACAATAATATATACCAAATTTTGTTGTGTGCGAAGTTTTCTGCAAAACAAACCAAGTTTGAGCTACTTTTTGCACGAAAGTGGCAAAAACGCTTAAATGATACGTATTTCAAATAGTGTTTTGTCCTTTACTGTTTTCCATTTTGGATATGTGGCTCTCGATATAGATCGCATTTCTCCATGCACTTTCTTCATTGTGCTGAAACGCATGGGAAAAGTATAACTATTTATTTATCAATGCATGTAACAATATTAATGTAATACTATTTTTTTATGTATAACACTTACATGAAATTGGTAAAATTTATAAAATTACGCATTCAACAAGGCTTTGAATTTTGTCTTGCGAGGCGAACTTTGAGCGTTATGTAATGAGTCAAAGACGTGCATAGTATTCGTCAAAGGACATATGACCAAAAGTATCCAATGCAAACTACAAACGCAAATTTAAAATCAACAAATTAGAGAATATGTAAACTTAAAAATCAAAAGATATGTTCAATTTCAAAAATACTGGAGCTCTCTAGTTTTGATGTCCTTCCTCATCCTTGATGTATTCCATTGCTTGTAAGTCTTGTCGCTGCCTAGACCTAATCCTTGCCAACTTAAAAATCTGCTTCTTCCTCTCTTTGGTATCAAGCTTTCGATACAAGTTCTTATAACCACGGTTCTTTTGCCTCCATTACCGCGTTTTTTGCCGCCTGCTTTGCTTCTTTATAGCTCACTCTCTTATTTGTCCTATCTTCCTCTTCCGTGCATGCCATAAGTTCCAAAAATATCTTGTTTTTATCCTTTATCTTCTTTTCCACCTCATCGTTCCACCACCACGACTCTTTGAACACTTTTGGTTTACCTGACGACACCCCCAAGGTCCCTTTTGCCACTTTTCTAATGGTTTTTTCCATGTTCACCCACATATCATTCGCATCCTCTAACGGACTTGGGAAGCCCAATAAACTTATCTTGCTTGACAGGGTTGTGACCATATCCCCTTTGAGTCTCCCCCACATGATCTTTCCCCTGGACTCGACCTTCTTCTCTACGATTTTCCTCCTAATCCTGAATAGTATTAAAATCCTGTGTTGGGTGGGCATCTTTGTACCCAACACCACCTTACAATCCAAGCATGATGCTCAATCTCCCTTGTGCACTAAAAAATAGTCAACTTGGGTTGCATGCCCACCGCTCTTATATGTGATCAAATGCTCATCTTTCTTTCTAAAGATTGAGTTTGCTATAACCAGTAATTTTGCTAGCACAAACTCCAGCAAATTCTCCCCACTCTCATTCCTTGCCCCAAAACAAAACCTTCCATGAGCCGAGTTATAGTTGTCTGCATCTCTGCTTATATTTCCGTTAAACTCTCCTCCTAAGAAAACTTTCTCATCTTCTGGGATAGTTCGCATGAGGTCTCCTAGGTTATCCCAGAACTTGCACTTCACCTGCTCATTGAGCACAACTTGGGGCCCGTACGCACTGACAATGGATATGATCTCTTCCCCCTCTTCTATCCTAACTAGCATAATCCTGTTATTACACCTCCTTACTTCAACTAATTGCTTTAGGATATCATTAGACACTAGGATGCCAACCTCGCTACGTCTGCCGTTTAAACCTGCACACCACAACTTATATCCCTTTATACCTTTTGCTTTTTGCCCCTTCCACCTAGTCTCTTGAACACATGTTACATGAATCCTGTATTTGGAAAGCTCATTGGCCAACTCCAACGACTTGGCTCATAGGGTACCTATGTTCCAAGTCCCCACTCTTAGTTCTGGACCTTGCTTACGTTGCCCCCTCTGACCCCCTCTCCTTAGAACTGACCTCTGGTGACCATATTTGCTTCCTAACTCTATATTCAGCTACTACGGACTAAGGTAATAGGTTACAATCAAATAACTAACAGAGATCAACACAAAATAAACGAATTGATAAAATAAATAAATAAGTAAATAAATAGTTAATAAAAAACAAAAAACAAAAAACCAACACAAAAAACAATAAAACCAAGACCAAAAACTACGAAGACACAAACAAAAGACCAAGGTCACCAAAAATTGGGTAGTTGGATTTTTGGTGGGTGTGAATCCTTTTTTTCATTGATGTGTGTTTGAATGAACAAGGAGGAGCAAATGACTGAAACAGGCTGAAATGAAGAAAAAGAATAGGTTTATAAGATCACGTGACTGTCACGTGACAGTCAACGGTTAACTTAAACGGTCAAACGGTAAAAACCGTTATAAGTTAGTGTTTTGCAAATAAATGAATTATATAAGGTAGTTTTTTGCAAAACAATTTACATAAGGTAGTTTTTTACAAAAAGGGATATAGATTAGGTAGTTTCTTATAATTTTCTCTAAATGAAATCACCCTTAATCACAATGATTATCAACTTTTCCAAATTTTTAGGAAATAAAATAGGAAAGTTAATTTTAGATTTTTAATTAAAATAACATTATGTCACTTTGTATAATTGAATAAAATCACCCTTAATCCTATAACTAACTACTTTCCCAAACTTTTAGTAAATAAAATAGGAAAGTTAAATTTAGGTTTTTAATTAAAATAAGTAGCAATTAAAATTAAAAATTTTACGCTTTTTAATTATTAAAAAGCTACGGTGATCAACTTTTTATAATTGATTGAAATTACCCTTAATCCCATTATTACCAATTTTCCCAATTTTTTAGGAAATAAAATAGAGAAGTTAATTTTAGGTTTTAATTAAAATAACATTAAGCACTTTATATAATTCAATAAAATCACTCTTACCCAAATTTTAAGGAAATAAAGAAGGAAAGTTAATAATTAAAAGCCTAAAAAAATAAGCCTTGTAAAATTGACATGTCCAAGAAAATAGCAATTAAAATTGGAACTGAAATCAACCTTGTAATTGTTCGCTGTTAATAATAGCGAACAAAGAAGTTTGGTAACAAAAGGTCAAAAACTTTGTTCGCTGTTACTAACAGCGAACAAAGACCTTGACTTTTTTCACTAATCTTCTTCATTCGCTATTAGTAACATTGAACAACCCTGAACCTGTGCTATGAAAAAAAACTACTTATTTTGAAATTAAGTTTAAAAGTTGCTTATTTTTTGAATTTTTTATATTAATTTGCTTATTCTTTTATCGCCCAAAATGTACATGGGTCACAATAAAACTTGATGCCCATATTGGAGTTATGTTGAAATTTTGATATTAGGCCGCAAAAATTTTGAAGTGAAAAGCATGTTTGGGAGACAACGAATAAACATGAAGCCCAAAATCGATACACATAGGAGATAAAATAATATGACGCCGAAAGACGCAACTTAGGCAACAAATGCAATATGAAGCCCAAAATTAAATTATTGGCGATAAACACAATTGACACCCAAATCTTATTCTTAGGCGACATCTATTAAATGTGGCCCAATGATTTTATACATGGATAACATCAATTGCGTGACACAAGTGGTGATAAAAATAATTTTGTACCTCATCCCTTGGGTAACAACTTTTGATACAATGGGTCACAATAATGGTTGTCGCCCAACAATTTTTCTTGTAGTTAACAAAGTAAAATAGTAGATGAGCGGGTCTCGAGGTCATTTAATTTCTCGAGGGGTCAGTCAAACAATAAATTCCCTGACTAGCTACTACAACTAGTATAGTTAGCAAGTACGGGTCAATCCATAGGGAAGTTAGTTAAGTATGCGATTTAGTTACGGTGGTAATCAAAATTTTATCTGATTGTAGAGTTTTGTTTCGAGTTCTTATTAGTTATTATTCTATTAATATTTAATCTTGGGCTCAAGGGTATGACTAATTAAAATGCTAAGAGACTTATGATTAGGTTGGATTATGGTCCTTGGCTATAAATAAAGTTAATTGATTATTAGCATCACAACTTCTGGGCATAGATGCTTTATGGCTAGTAATTTTGCTTAGGAGCTTTGGCTTCTAGGCATATAACTCGTCCAAACTACTAACCTTATTTAAGTTCTTTAACTTCTTGATTATACTAAACATATGATTTTATTTAAGCTAATGATTCATCATATTTAGGACTGACTAGGTCTCGAAGGGCTCCTAATAAGGGTAGCTTCTAGGCTACTCAATATTAGTATGTATCACATGTCTTAAATTTATTTCATATTTCTAGTATTACCAGCTATGATTGGATATTGAAACGTGATTAGCGCATCTTCTAGGATTAACTAATCTGACTCCATTTGTTATGTTTATTAGGCTTTAACAATGGAGTCTCCAACTTCCTACAATAGAGTATATAGATGCAAATAATCCTTATCCAACCCATCTTAATCCTTAGACACATTAATGTTTTCATTTACATCCCCTAGCTGGAGAAGGGAATTACTAACTCATGGATGAAATCCAAGAAACAATAATACAAGTAACATTATTCATAATATCTAAATTTTAGGTTAATCTCTTACCAATGAAGGTTGATTTTAGATTTTGATACGAAAGATTTAATTAAATATTTAATCATTTAAGGATCATAGGAATATGATTTTGTCAATTAGATACATATATGCCTTATCAATAGTGGAAAAAAATCATTTGCTGCGATTTTTTGACCATAATATGCTGCGGTTTTGACCTCAAGCATTAGTGATAGCAGCAGATGGTCTATTTTAAATGCTGCGGTTTTTAAACCGCAGCACAAAAGTGCACTATATGCCGCGGTTTTTGGGGAACCGAAGCATATAGTGTATTTTTTGATTTAAAAAAAAAGACTATATATATATATACATTGTAGTATAAAACCAATAATATTATATGAAATAATTAAAAAAGTTTATATGATACATAAACATTAGATTTTACTAATAGTAAAGATATAATATTATAATTTAAGAACGTAACAAATACTTACGGCATCAATATTTTTGATTCTTCTTCACGGCTTGCAAGAGATTGTCCATATATTTGAGAGTGTAGTAGCCGCAATCAATGCTATATCTTGTTGCAAGCACTAAGACAAAATAAATGTTAGTGCCAAAAACGCTTAAAAACCCTTAAAATCGCAACTTAGCACGTAATTTCAAGCATATTACTATGATTTTCAATTCTAACCATCTCAACACAATAATATATACCAAATAGTGTTTTCTGCCAAGTTTCGTGCAAAACAAAAAGAGTTTTGAGCTACGTTATACGCGAAAGTGCCAAAAACGCTTAAAAACTCTTAAAATCGCAATTTATAACGTAATTTGAAAAAAATGACTGATTCTCAATTATAACCATTTCAACACAATAATATATACCAAATAATGTTGTGCGCCAAGTTTCATGCAAAACAAACCAAGTTTGAGCAAGTTTATGCGCAAAAGTGCCAAAAATGCTTAAAACCCATTAAAATCGAAACTGAGCACGTAATTTCAAGCATATGACTATGAATTTCAATTCTAACCATTTCAAAACAATAATATACACCAAATAATGTTCTGTGCCATGTTTCGTGCAAAATAGACCAAGTTTTGAGCTACTTTATGCGCAAAAGTGGCAAAAACGCTCAAAAAACCTTATAATTGCAACAT
Organism: Amaranthus tricolor; assembly: GCF_026212465.1. Taxonomy (NCBI): domain Eukaryota; kingdom Viridiplantae; phylum Streptophyta; class Magnoliopsida; order Caryophyllales; family Amaranthaceae; genus Amaranthus; species Amaranthus tricolor. Next base: position 22,433,373 of record NC_080056.1, on the reverse strand, counting down.
AGCACGTAATTTCAAGCATATGCAATGATTTTAAAGTCTAACCATTTCAACACATTAATAGATACAAAATAGTATTGCGTGCCGATTTTCATGCAAAACTAACCAAGTTTGAACTACTTTAAGCATATGACTCTGATTTTCAATTTTATTCGTTTCAACACAATAATATATACCAAATAGTTTTGTGTGCAGAGTTTCGTGCAAACCAATCCAAATTTTATTTACTTTATGCGCGAAAGTGTCAAAAACGCTTAAAAAACCTTACCATCGCAACTTAGCACGTAATTTAATGTGTATGACTATTATTTTCAATTCTAACCATTTCAACGTACTCATATATACCAAATAGTGTTGTGTGCAAAGTTTCATGCAAAACAAATCAAGTTTGAGCTACGTTTTGCGCGAAAGTGCCAAAAACGCTTAAAAACCCTTAACATCACTACTTAGCACATAACTTCAAGCATATGACGATGATTTTCAAATCTAACTATTTCAACATAAAAATATATACCAAATAGTGTTGTGTGCTAAGTTTCGTGCAAAAAAAACAAGTTTGAGCTAATTTATGCGCGAAAAAGCCAAAAACGCTTAAAAACCCTAAAAATTGCAACTTACCACGTAATTGTAAACATATGACTATTATTTTCAATTCTAACAATTTCAAAACAGTAATATATACCAAATGGTTTTGTGTCCCGTGCTTCATGCAATGCGAACCAAGTTTAAGCTACTTGATGCGCGAAAGTTCCAAAAACGCTTAAAAATCCTTACAATCGCAACTGATCACGTAATTTCAAGCATATGACTATTCTTTTCAATTTTAATCATTTCAACACAATAATATATACCAAATAGTTTTGTGTGCCAAGTTTCATACAAAATAAACCAAGTTTGAACTACTTTATGAGCGAAAGTGGCAAGAATGCTTAAAAACCTTTAAAATCGCAACTTTGCACGTAATTTTAAGCATATGACTCAGATTTTCAATTCTAATCATTTCAACACAATAATATATAACAAATAATTTTGTGCGCCAAGTTTCTTTTAAACCAAACCAAGTTTGAGCTACTCTATGCGCGTAAGTCCTAAAAACGCTTATATACCCTTAAAATCGGAACCTAGCACGTAATTTTAAACATATGAATATGATTTTAGATTCCAACCATTTCAAAACAATGATATGTACCAAATAGTGTTGTGTTCCAAGTTTCGTGTAAAACAAACTAAGTTTGAGCTACTTTATGCGCGATAGTGCCAATAACGCTTAAAAGCCGTTAAAATGGCAACTTACCACGTAATTTTAAGCATATGAGTATGATTTTAATTTCTAACATTTCAACACAGTAATATATAGCAAACAGTTTTGTGTGCCAAGTTTCGTGCAAAACAAACCAAGTGCAAAAAACGGTTAAAACCCTTAAAATCGCAACTTACAACGTAATTTTAAACAAATGACTATGATTTTCAGTTTTAAAATTTTGAACACAATAATATATAGCAAATAGTGTTGTTTGCCAAGTTTCATATAAAAAAAACCATCTTTGAACTACTTTATGCGCGAAAGTGCAAAAAAAGTTTAAAAACCCTTAAAACCGCAACTTAGCACCTAAATTTCAAGCATATGCCTATGATTTTCAATTCTAAACATTTTAAAATAATAATATATTCCAAATAGTTGTGTATGCCAAGTTTCGTGCAAAACAAAGCAAGTTTGAGCTACTTTATGCGCGAAAGTGTTAACAACGCTTAAAATCGCAACTTACCACGTAATTTTAAGCATACAACTATGATTTTGAATTCAAACATTTCAACACAATAATAAATACCAAATAGTATTGTGTTCCAAGTTTCGTGCAAAATAAGCCACGTTTGAGCTACGTTATGCGCAAAAGTGCCAATAACGCTTAAAAACCCTTAAAATCGCAACTTAGAACGTAATTATAAACAAATGACTATGATTTTAAATTCTAACCATTTCAACACAATAATATATACAAAAGAGTATTTGGGGCCAATTTTCGTGCAAAACAAACGAAGTTTGTGCTACTTTATACGCGAAAGTGCCAAAAACGCTTAAAAGTCCTTACAATCGCAACTTAGCACGTAATTTCAAGCATAGGATTATTGTTTTCAATTAGAATCATTTCAACACAATAAGATATACCAAATAGTGTTGTGTGCCAAGTTTCATACAAAACAAACCAAGTTCGAGCTACTTTATGCGCGAAAGTGCCAAAAACGTTTAAAATTCTTAAAATCACAAATTAGCACTAATATTAAGCATATGACTCAGATTTTCAATTCTAACCATTTCAACACAATAATATATACCAAATAGTTTTGTGTGCCAAGGTTCTTTTAAACCAAACCAAGTTTGAGCTACTTTATACGCATAAGTCCTAAAAACTCTTAAATACCCTTAAAATCGGAACATAGCATGTAATTTTAAACTTATGACTATGATTTATGATTCCAACCACTTAAAAACAATAATATGTACCAAATAGTGTTGTGTTCCAAGTTTCGTGCAAAACAAACCAATTTTTAAACCCTTAAAAACGCAACTTAGAATGTAATTTTAAACAAATGACTATGATTTTAAATTCTAACCATTTCAACAAAATAATATATACCAAAGAGTATTTTGGGCCAATTTTTGTGCAAAACAAACGAAGTTTGAGCTATTTTATACGCGAAAGTGCACAAAACGCTTAAAAACCGTTAAAATCGCAACTTACCACGTAATTATAAGCATATGACTATGATTTTCTATTTTAACAATTTCAAAACAGTAATATATACCAAGTTTCATGCAAATCAAACATAGTTTAAGCTACTTGATACGCGAAAGGCCATAAACGCTTAAAAATCCTTACAATCGCAACTGATCACGTAATTTCAAGCATATGACTATTGTTTTCAATTCTAACCATTTCAACACTATAATATATACCAAATAGTGTTTTGTGCCAGGTCTCATACAAAACAAACAAAGTTTAAGCTACTTTATGCGTGAAAGTGCAAAAAACGCTTAAAAACCCTTAAAAACCCTTAAAATCGCAACTTAGCCATAATTTTAAGCATTGACTTAAATTATCAATTATAACCATTTCAACTCAATAATATATACAGAATAGTTTTTTGTGCAAGGTTTCATAGAAAAAAAAAACAAGTTTGAGCTACTTTATACACAAAAGTTTTAAAAACGCTTAAAAAAGCTTAAAATCACAACTTACCACGTAATTTTAAGCATATAACTATGATTTAAATTTCTATATTTTAAACACAGTAATATATAGCAAACAGTTTCGCGTGCCAAGTTTCGTGCAAAACAAACCAAGTGCAAAAAACGCTTAAAACACTTAAAATCGCAACTTACAACGTTAGTTTAAACAAATGACTATGATTTTAAATTTTAACAATTTGAACACAATAATATAAAGCAAATAGTGTTGTTGGCCAAGTTTCATATAAAACAAACCATATTTGAACTACTTTATGCGCGAAAGTGCCAAAAACGTTTAGAAACCCTTAAAATCGCAACATAGCACCTAAATTTCAAGCATATGACTATGATTTTAAATTCTAACCGTTTCAAAATAATAATAATATATACCAAATAGTGGTGTATGCCAAGTTTCGTGCGAAACAAAGCAAGTTTGAGCTACTTTGTGAGCAAAAGTGTTAAAAACGCTTAAAATCCCAACTTACCACGTAATTTTAAGCATATGACTATGATTTTCAATTCAAACATTTCAACACAATAATAAATACCAAATAGTATTGTGTTCCAAGTTTCGTGCAAAACAAGCCACATTTGAGCTACGTTATGCGCAAAAGTGCCAATAACGCTTAAAAACCGTTAAAATTGCAACATGGAACGTATTTTTAAACAAATGACTATGATTTTAAATTCTAACCATTTCAGCACAATAATATATACCAAAGAGTATTTTGGGCCAATTTTCGTGCAAAACAAACGAAGTTTGAGCTACTTTATACGCGAAAGTGCCAAAAACGCTTAAAAACCGTTAAAATCGCAACTTACCACGTAATTGTAAGCATATGACTATGATATTCTATTCTAACAATTTCAAAACAGTAATATAAACCAAGTTTCATGCATACCAAACCAAGTTTCAGGTACTTGATACGCGAAAGTGCCAAAAACGCTTAAAAATCCTTATAATCGCAACGTATCATGTAATTTCAAGCATATGACTATTGTTTTCAATTCTAACCATTTCAACACAATAATATATACTAAATATTATTGTGTGCCAGGTCTCATACAAAACAAACAAAGTTTGAGCTACTTTATGCGTGAAAGTCCCAAAAACGCTTAAAAACCCTTAAAATCGCAACTTAGCACGTAATTTGAAGCATTTGACTCAGATTTTAAATTCTAACCATTTCAACACAATAGTCTACACAGAATGGTTTTGTGTGCAAAGTTTCTTTTAAACCAAAACAAGTTTGAGCTAGTTTATGCGCGAAAGTCCTAAAAAAGCTTAAAAAACCCTTAAAATCGGACCTTATCTCGTAATTTCAAAGATATGATTATAATTTTCGATTCCAAGCATTTCAAAAAAATTTATGTACCAAATAGTGTTGTGTGCCAAGTTTCATGTAAAACAAACCATCTTTGAGCTACTTTATGCGCGAAAGTGCCAAAAACGCTTAAAAACACTTAAAATCGAAACTTAACACGTAATTTCAAGCATATGACTATGATTTTCAATTCTAACATTACAACACAGTAATATATAACAAACAGTTTTGTGTGCCAAGTTTCTTGCAAAACAAACCAAGTTTGAGCTACGTTATGCGCAAAAGTGCAAAAAACGCTTAAAAACGCTTAAAATCACAACTTACAACGTAATTTTAAAAAAATGACTAGAATTTCCAATTTTAACCATTTCAACACAATAATATATAGCAAATAGTGTTGTGTGCGAAGTTTCATGTAAAACAAACCATCTTTGAGCTACTTTATGCGCAAAAGTGCCAAAAACGCTGAAAAACACTTAAAATCGCAACTTAGTACGTAATTTCAAGCATATGACTATGATTTTCAATTCTAGCCATTTCAAAATAATAATATACCAAATAGTGGTGTTTACCAAGTTTCGTGCAAAACAAACCAAGTTTGAGCTATTTTATGCGCGAAAGTGTTAAAAACGCTTAAAATCGCAACTTACCACGTAATTTTATGCATATGACTATAATTTTCAATTCAATCATTTCAACAAAATAATAAATTCCAAATAGTATTGTGTTCCAAGTTTAGTGCAAAACAAACTACGTTTGAGCGACGTTATGCGCAAAAGTGCTAATAACGCTTAAAAACCCTTAAAATCGCAACTTAGAACGTAATTTTAAACAAATGACTATGATTTTAAATTCTAACCAATTCAACACAATAATATATACAAAAGAGTATTTTGGGCCAATTTTCGTGCAAAACAAACGAAGTTTGAGCTACTTGATACGCGAAAGTGCCAAAAATGCTTAAAAGTCCTTACAATCGCAATTTAGCACGTAATTTCAAGCATATGATTATTGTTTTCAATTATAACCATTTCAACACAATAATATATACCAAATAATGTTGTGTGCCAAGTTTCATACAAAACAAACCAAGTTTGAGCTACTTTATGCGCGTAAGTGCCAAAAATGCTTAAAAACCCTTAATTTTAAGCATATGACTCAGATTTTAAATTCTAACCATTTCAACACAATAATATATACCAAATAGTTTTGTGTGCCAAGTTTCTTTTAAACAAAACCAAGCTTAAGCCACTTTATGCGCGTAAGTCCTAAAAACGCTAAAATACCCTTAAAATCAGAACTTAGCACGTAATTTCAAACATATGACTATGATTTTTGATTCCAACTATTTCAAAACAATAATATGTACCAAGTAGTGTTGTGTTCCAAGTTTCGTGCCAAACAAACTAAGTTTGAGCTACTTTATGCGCGATAGTGCCAATAACGCTTAAAAACCCTTAAAATCGCAGCTTACCACGTAATTTTATGCATATGTTTATGATTTTAAATTCTAACATTTCAACACAGTAATATATAGCAAAACGTTTCGCGTGCCAAGTTTCGTGCAAAACAAACCAAATGCAAAAAACGCTTAAAACCCTTAAAATCGCAAATTACAACGTAATTTTAAACAAATGACTATGATTTTCAATTCTAACAATTTGAACACAATAATATATAGCAAATAGTGTTGTTGGCGAAGTTTCATATAAAACAAACCATCTTTGAACAACTTTATGCGTGAAAGTTCCAAAAACTTATAGAAACCCTTAAAATCGCAACTTAACACCTAAATTTCAAGCATATGACTATGCTTTTCAATTATAACCATTTCAAAATAATAATATATACCAAATAGTGGTGTATGCCAAGTTTCGTGCAAAACACAGCAAGTTTGAGCTACTTTATGCGCGAAAGTGTTAAAAACGCTTAAAATCGCAACTTACCACGTAATTTTAAGCATATGACTATGATTTTCAATTCAAACTTTTCAACACAATAATAAATACCAAATAGTATTGTCTTCCAAGTTTCGTGCAAAACAAGCCACGTTTGAGATACGTTATGCGCAAGTGCCAATAACGCTTAGAAACCTTTAAAGTCGCAACTTAGAACGTAATTTTAAACAAATGACTATGATTTTCATTTCTAACCATTTCAACACAATAATATATACTAAATAGTTTTGTGTGCCACGTTTCATGCAAACTTAAACAAGTTTAAGCTACTTGATACGCAAAAGTGCCAAAAAACGCTTAAAATCCTTATAATCGCTATTGATCACGTAATTTCAAACATATGACTATTGTTTTCAATTCTAACCATTTCAACACAATAATATATATCAAATAGTGTTGTGTGCCAGGTTTCATACAAAACAAACCAAGTTTGAGCTACTTTATGCGCGAAAGTGCCAAAAACGCTTAAAAACCCTTAAAATTCCAACTTACCACATAATTTTAAGCATATGACTATGATTTTCGATTCCATCCATTTTAAAACTATAATATGTACCAAATGGTGTTGCATGCCAAGTTTCGTGCAATACAAACCATGTTTGAGCTACTTTATGCGCGATAGTGCCAATAACGCTTAAAAACCCTTAAAATTCGCAACTTACCACATAATTTTAAGAATATGACTATGATATTCAATTCTAACATTTCAACATAGTAATATATAGCAAACAGTTTTGTGTGCCAAGTTTTGTGCAAAACAAACCAAGTTTAAGCTATGTTATGCGCGAAAGTGCAAAAAACACTTAAAACCCTTAAAATCGCAACTTACAACGTAATTTTAAACAAATGACTATGATTTTCAATTTTAACCATTTCAACACAATAATATATAGCAAATAGTGTTGTGTGCCAAGTTTCATGAAAAACAAACCATCTTTGAACTACTTTATGCGCGAAATTTCCAAAAACGCTTAAAAACCCTTAAAATCGCAACTTAGCATGTAATTTCAAGCATATGACTATGCTTTTCAATTCTAACCATTTCAAAATAATATTATATAAAATAGTGGTGTGTACCAAGTTTCGTGGAAAACATATCGCAACCTACCACATAATTTTAAGCATATGACTATGATTTTAATTTTTAACATTTCAACACAGTAATATTTAGCAAACAGTTTCGCTTGCCACGTTTCATGCAAAACAAACCAAGTTTGAGTTACGTTATGCGCAAAAGTGGAAAAAAAGCTTAAAACCCTTAAAATCGCAACATACAACGTAATTTAAACAAATGACTATGATTTTAAATTTTAACCATTTCAACACAATAATATATAGCAAATAGTGTTGTGTGCCAAGTTTCATGTAAAACAAACCATCTTTGAGCTACTTTATGCGCGAAAGTGCCAAAAACGCTTAAAAACTCTTAAAATTGCAACTTAGCACGTAATTTCAAGCATATCACTATAATTTTCAATTCTAACCATATCAAAATAATAATAAACCAATTAGTGGTGTGTAGGAAGTTTCGTGCAAAACAAACCAAGTTTGAGCTACTTTATGCGCGAAAGTATTAAAAACGCTTAAAATCGCAACTTATTACGTAATTTTAAGCAAATGACTATGATTTTCAGTTCTCACATTTCGACACAATAATAAATACCAAATAGTATTGTATGCTAGGTTTCATACAAAACAAACCAAGTTTGAGCTACTTACCACGTAATTTTAAGTATTTGCCTATGAATTTCAATTCATATATTTCAACACAATAATAAATACCAAATAGTATTGTGTTACAAGTTTCGTGCAAAACAAGCCACGTTTGAGCTACGTTATGCGCAAAAGTGCAAATAACGCTTAAAAACCCTTAACATCGAAACTTAGAACGTAATTTAAAGTATATGTCTCAGCTTTTCAACTCTAACCATTTCAATACAATAATATATACCAAATAGTTTTCTGTGCCAGGTTACTTGTAAACGTAACCAAGTTTTAGCTACTTTATGCGCGAAAGTACTAAAAATGTTTACAAACCCTAAAAATCAGAACTTAGCGCGTAATTTAAAACATATGACTATGATTTTCGATTCCAAACATTTAAAAATAATAATATGTACCAAATAGTGTGATAAGTTTCTTTTTAACGAAACCAAGTTTGAGCTACTTTATGCGCGAAAGTCCTAAAAACGCTTAAAAACCCTTAAAGTCGGAACTTAGCACGTAATTTAAAACATATGACTATGATTTTCGATTGCAAACATTTCAAAACAATAATATGTACGCGATAGTTTTGTGTGCCAAGTTCCGTGCAAAAAAAACCAAGTATGAGCTACTTTATGCGCAATAGTGCCAATAACGCTTAAAAACCCTTAAAATTCTCAACTTACCACGTAATTTTAAGAATATGACTATGATTTTAAATTCTAACATTTCAACACAGTGATATATAGAAAACAGTTTCGTGTGCCAAGTTTCGTGCAAAACAAACCAAGTTTGAGCTATGTTATGCGCAAAAGTGAAAAAAACACTTAAAACCTTTAAAATCGCAACTTACAACGCTTTAAACAAATGACTATGATTTTCAATTTTAACCATTTCAACACAATAATATATAGCAAATAATGTTGTATGCCAAGTTTCATGTAAAACAAACCATCTTTGAACTACTTTATGCGCGAAAGTGCCAAAAACGCTTAAAAATCTTTAAAATCGCAATTTAGCACGTAATTTCAAGCATATGACTATCATTTTCAATTCTAACCATTTCAAAATAATAATTTATCAAATAGTTGTGTGTACCAAGTTTCGTGCAAAACAAACCAAGTTTTAGCTTTGTTATGCGCGAAAGTGTTAAAAACGTTTAAAAAACACTTAAAATCGCAGCTTACTATGTAATTTTAAGCATATGAATATGATTCTAATTTCTAATATTTCAACACAGTAATATATAGCAAACAGTATCGCGTGCCAAGTTTCGTGCAAAACAAACCAAATTTGAGCTTCGTTATGCGCAAAAGTGCAATAAACGCTTAAAACCCTTAAAATCGCAACTTACAACGTAATTTAAACCAATGACTATGATTTTCAATTTTAACCATTTCAACACAATAATATATACCAAATAGTATTGTGTGCCAAGTTTCATGTAAAACAAACCATTTTTGAGCTACTTTATGCGCGAAAGTGCCAAAAACGATTAAAAAATCTTAAAATCGCAAATTAGCATGTAATTTCAAGTATTAGACTATGATTTTCAATTCTAACCATATCAAAATATTAATATACCAAATAGTGGTGTGTACGAAATTTCGTGCGAAGCAAACCATGTATGAGCTACTTTATGCGCGAAAGTGTTAAAAATGCTTAAAATCGCAACTTACCACGTAATTTTAAGATTCTACAAAAAAAATTATATTTATTAGAACATAATGCTTGGATTTGAAATCTCTGAATCTTTCAGCAACAGCTGAAAGAAACACATTCTTCTTGTCCTCATCGCTCTCGAGGTGGAAAAGATTCTACAAAAAAAATTATATTTATTACTATCAACCAAATTAATTTTAAAATGAAAATAAATGAGTGAAAATAGTAAAGTTGCTTACCACAGTATCATGCAATAGAGAGTTCTTCAAACCCTCTGGAACCTCGTTCCATGCGTGCAATATGGAAAGCTTGCGGATACAAAGACCCACTTGTTTTCCATATTGCCTACGCCATTTTCCGCAGGGTTGACCCAATGCATTGTATTCCAAATGCATGGGTTCTGTGACTTTGAGGTTTTTTGTAGGACCTCGCCCTTTTCTTTTCTTACTGCTTGTAGTGGTGAGAGCATCCATTAGTGGGGCGTCTTCAGTTTCAAAATCATTGTCAATCGGTGGAGCGTCTTCAGCCATACGCTCGTATCTCACAATTGGGTCTTCTTCTCTGTCATTACTACGATGCTCATTATCCGAGGTCTCAATCTCGGGGACAATTTCGTCTCTATTTAAATGCATTGTATATCAGTACCTGAAAGAGTATGAATGGAAATATATTAGAACATAAGCTAAGTAATATTAAGAATATGACAAATAATTCTAATACGTTCAACACAATAATATATAACAAATAGTGTTATGTTCAATGTTTCATGCAAAACAAACCAAGTGCCAAAAAACTTTAAAAAGCTTTAAATTCATACCTTGGGAATCACTTAATTCAAATGTATTCCTTCCGTGTGATCTACATGCATATAACCAACATCTACATCATCTACATCATCTTGATCCACTGATTTTGGATAGATAAAGGGAGGGGAGTCTTCAAAAGCATCATATTCTTCCTCATCCTCAACATCACCTATACCAAGGATACTTCTTTTTCCCGGTACAACAATAGACCATTTTTTATCAGACGAGTCGACAATGTAGAATACTTTTTTGGCTTGTGTAGCTAGTATGAATGGCTCCTCACTATCACGCAAACGAGCTAAGTCTACAAGAGTAAATCCACAAGGGTCGTCATTTTAATGCATCGTCGATTATTATCTACCCACTTACATTTGAAAAGACCAATATTGAAAGTAGAGTAGTCAAGCTCCCATATTTCATGTACCCGCCCGTAGTATACCAATTTAGCATCAACCGGCGCTTGATCCTTTGCACTCGCGTAAAATCTAGATGACGCCAAAATAGAAACCCCACTATTTTGTAGATACGATGACTTCTTGTCTTGACCCTCAGTCCAAAATGTGAAGCCATTGACATCGTAACCCTGATATTTGTTGACATCATCACGAGGACCAAAAGCTAACCACTTAACAGTTTCGGATACACCCTTGAGTTCTTCGCATATTACTCGATTATGAAAACAATTAATAAACGTCTTGTTATGCAACTGCATTAATGCCCTATCCCCTTTAGAAGGATGTTTTGCGTGCAATATATCAAAATGCTCACTCAAAAAAGGATGAACTTCCAGAATATGATGCAACACATACAAGTGTGCTTGTAGAAGGCTTTCTCGAGGAGGTGTGACCGATTTGGAGCCAATTGTTCCTTTTCCCTCAAGCCTTCCTTCATGTCTAGAGGTGGGAAGTCCAATAGGCTTTGCCATGGCCAAATACTCGGCTATAAAGCAAACGTTTGTGAACACAGTAGAAGAAGCAAACATTTGATTTCTGGGTTTGTGAATGAAAATTAAGATGAACACGTACATTAGAAGAAGCAAACGTTTGATTTCTGGGTATGTGAATGAAAATGAAGATGAACACGTACAGTAGAACAAGCAAACGTTTGATTTCTGGGTTTGTGAATGAAAATGAAGATGAACACGTACAGTAGAACAAGCAAACGTTTGATTTCTGGGTTTGTGAATGAAAATGAAGCTGAACACAGTAGAACAAGCAAATGCACGAACGGTTTTCCAATGGGTTCGTTTGAGAGAACAAAGCAGCAGTTTAATCGTTTTGTGAAGGGTTTTGTGAAGGGTTTTGTAAAAAACAGAAACTGATGGCGGGTTTTCAATTAAAATTCCAACGGTCATTTGCTGCGGTTCAAAGGAAACCGGAGCAATTAAGTAATTTTGAAGGTTTATTTGCTGCGGTTCATATAAAACCGGAGCAATTAAGGAAATTATGAAGAGCCATTTGCTGCGGTTCGGCCTTAACCGCAGCAATTAATGTGTTTTGAATGATATTTGCTGCGGTCCGTAGGTTAACCGCAGCAATTATAGGTTTTTTTTTTCTTATTCATTTTCCTATTTATTGCTGCAAATATAAAAAAACCGCAGCAAATGATGAGCAGCAAATACAATTTTTTCCACTAGTGATATGACTATTATTTTAAATCCATACATTTCAACACAATAATAAATACCAAATAGTATTGTGTTACTAGTTTCGTGCAAAACAAGCCTCGTTTGAGCTACGTTATGCACAAAAGTGCCAATAACGCTTAAAAACCCTTAAAATCGCAACTTAGAATGTAAATTTAAATAAATGACTATGATTTTCAATTCTAACCATTCCAACACAATAATATAGACGAAAGAGAGTTTTGGACCAAGTTTTGTGCAAAAAAAACGAGGTTTGAGCTACTTTATGCGCGAAAGTGATAAAAACGCTTAAAAATCCTTAAAATCGCAACTTAGCACGTAATTTTAAGCATATGACTTAGATTTCGAATTCTAACCATTTCAACACAATAATATATACCAAATAGTTTTGTGTGCCAAGTTTCTTTTAGACCAAACCTAGTTTGAGCTACTTTATGCGCGAAAGTCCTGAAAACGCTTAAAAACCCTTAAAATCAAAATTTAGTACGTAATTTCAAACATATGACAATGATTTTCAATTCCAACCATTTAAAAATTATAATATGTACCAAATAGTGTGCCAATTTTCTTTTAAACGAAACCAAGTTTGAGCTACTTTATGCGCGATAGTGCCAATAACGCTTAAAAACCCTTAAAATTCGCAACTTACCACGTAATTTTAAGAATATGACTATGATTTTCAATTCTAACATTTCAACAAAGTAATATATAGAAAACGGTTTCGTGTGCAAAGTTTCGTGCAAAACAACCAAGTTTGAGCTACGTTATGCGCAATAGTGAAAAAAACGCTTAAAACCCTTAAAACCGCAACTTACTTCGGACTAAGATTTCCAATTTTAACCATTTCAAAATAATAATATATACAAAATAGTGTTGTGTGCCAAGTTTCATGGTAAACAAACCGTCTTTGAACTACTTTATGCGGGAAAGTGCCAAAAACGCTTAAAAACCATTAAAATTGCAATTTAGCACGTAATTTCAAGCATATGACTATGATTTTCAATTCTAACCCTTTTCAAAATAATATAAAATCAAATAGTGGTGTTTACCAACTTTCGTGCAAAACAAACCAAGTTTGAGCTATGTTATGCGCAAAAGTGTTAAAAATGCTTAAAAAAACGCTTAAAATTGCAACTTACCACGTAATTTTTAGCATATGACTATGATTCTAATTTCTAACATTTCAACATAGTAATATATAGCAAACAGTTGCGCGTGCCAAGTTTCGTGCAAAACAAACCAAGTTTGAGCTACGTTATAAGCAAAAGTGCAAAAAACGCTTAAAACCCTTAAATCGGAACATACAACGTAATTTAAACAAATGACTATGATTTTCAATTTTATCCATTTAGACACAATAATATATAACAAATAGTGTTGTGTGCCAAGTTTCATGTAAAACAAACCATCTTTGAGCTACTTTATGCGCGAAAGTGCAAAAAACGCTTAAAAACTCTTAAAATCGCAACTTAGAACGTAATTTCAAGTATATGACTATGATTTTCAATTCTAACCATATGAAAATAATAATATACCCAATAGTGGTGTGTACCAAGTTTATTGCAAAACAAACCAAGTTTGAGCTACTTTATGCGCGAAAGTGTTAAAAATGCTTAAAATCACAACTTACCACGTAATTTTAAGCATATGACTATGATTTTCTATTCTTACATTTCAACACAATTATAAATACCAAATAGTATTGTGTGCCAGGTTTCATAGAAAACAAACCAAGTTTAAGCTACTTTATACGCGAAAGTGTTAAAAACGCTTAAAAAAGCATAAAATCGCAACATACCACGTAATTTAAAGCATATGACTATGATTTTCAATTCATACATTTCAACACAATAATGAATACCAAATAGTATTGTGTTACAAATTTCGTGCAAAACAAGCCACGTTTGAGCTATGTTATGCGCAAAAGTGCTAATAACGCTTCAAAACCCTTAAAATCGCAACTTAGAACGTAATTATAAACAAATGACTATGATTTTCAATTCTAACCATTCCAAAACAATAATATATACCAAAGAGTGTTTTGGAACAAGTTTCGTGCAAAACAAACGAGTTTTGATCTACTTTATGCGCAAAAGTGCCAAAAACGCTTAAAAATCATTAAAATCGCAACTTCGCACGTATTTTTAAGCATATGACTCAGATTTTCAATTCTAACCATTTCAACACAATAATATATACCAAATTGTTTTGTGTGCCATGTTTCTTTTAAACCAAACCAAGTTTGAGCTACTTTATGCGCAAAGGTCCAAAAACCGCTTAAAAACCCTTAAAAGCAGAACTTAGCACATACTTTCAAACATATGACTGTGATTTTCGATTCCATCAATTTAAAAATAATAATATGTACCAAATAGTGTTGTGTGCCAAGTTTCGTGCAAAACAAACCATGTTTGAGTTACGTTATGCGCAAAAGTGCAAAAAACGCTTAAAACCCTTACAATCGCAACTTACTTCGTAATTTTAAACAAATGACTATGATTTTCAATTTTAACCATTTCAACAAAATAATATATAGCAAATAGTGTTGTGTGCCAAGTTTCATGTAAAACAAACCATCTTTGAACTACTTTATGCGCGAAAGTGCCAAAAACGTTTAAAAACCATTGAAATTGCAACTTAGCACGTAATTTCAAGCATAAGACTATGATTTTCAATTCTAACCCTTTTCAAAATAATATAATAGTGGTGTGTACCAAGTTTCGTGCAAAACAAACCAAGTTTGAGCTACGTTATAAGCAAAAGTGCAAAAAACGCTTAAAAACCTTAAAATCGCAACATATAACGTAATTTAAACAAATGACTATGATTTTCAATTTTAACCTTTTAGACACAATAATATATAACAAATAGTGTTGTGTGCCAAGTTTCATGTAAAACAAACCATCTTTGAGCTACTTTATGCGCGAAAGTGCCAAAAACGCTTAAAAACTCTTAAAATCGCAACTTAGAACGTAATTTCAAGTATATGACTATGATTTTCAATTCTAACCATATCAAAATAATAATATACCAAATAGTGGTGTGTACCAAGTTTCGTGCAAAACCAACCAAGTTTGAGCTACTTTATGCGCGAAAGTGTTAAAAATGCATAAAATCGCAACTTACCACGTAATTTTAAGCATATGACTATGATTTTCAATTATAAACATTTCAACACAATAATAAATAGCAAATAGTGTTGTGTGCCAAGCTTCATGGTAAACAAACCGTCTTTGAACTACTTTATGCGCGAAAGTGCCAAAAACGCTTAAAAACCATTAAAATTGCAACTTAGCACGTAATTTCAAGCATATGACTATGATTTTCAATTCTAGCCCTTTTCAAAATAATATAATATCAAATAGTGGTGTGTACCAAGTTTCGTGCAAAACAAACCAAGTTTGAGCTATGTTATGCGCGAAAGTGTTAAAAACGCTTAAAAAAAACACTTAAAATCGCAACTTACCACGTAATTTTAAGCATATGACTATGATTCTAATTTCTAACATTTCAACATAGTAGTATATAGCAAACAGTTTCGCGTGTCATGTTTCGTGCAAAACAAACCAAGTTTGAGCTATGTTATAAGCAAAAGTGCAAAAAACGGTTAAAACCCTTAAAATCGCAACATACAACGTAATTTAAATAAATGACTATGATTTTCAATTTTAACCATTTAGACACAATAATATATAACAAATAGTGTTGTGTGCCAAGTTTCATGCAAAACAAACCATCTTTGAGCAACTTTGTGCGCGAAAGTGCCAAAAACGCTTAAAAACTCTTAAAATCGCAACTTAGAACTTAATATCTAGTATATGACTATGATTTTCAATTCTAACCATATCAAAATAATAATATACCAAATAGTGGTGTGTACCAAGTTTCGTGCAAAACAAACCAAGTTTGAGCTACTTTCTGCGCGAAAGTGTTAAAAATGCATAAAATCGCAACTTACCACGTAATTTTAAGCATATGACTATGATTTTCAATTCTTACATTTCAACACAATAATAAATACCAAATAGTATTGTGTGCCAGGTTTCATAGAAAATAAATCAAGTTTGAGCTACTTTATACGCGAAAGTGTTAAAAACGCTTAAAAAAGCTTAAAATCGCAACTTACCACGTAATTTAAAGCATATGACTATGATTTTCAATTCATACATTTCAACACAATAATAAATACCAAATAGTATTGATTTACAAACTTCGTGCAAAACAAGCCACGTTTGAGCTACGTTATGCGCAAAAGTGCCAATAACGCTTCAAAACCCTTAAAATCGCAATTAGAACGTAATATTAAACAAATGACTATTATTTTCAATTCTAACCATTCCAACACAATAATATATTCCAAAGAGTGTTTTGGACCAAGTTTAGTGCAAAACAAACGAGTTTTGATCTACTTTATGCGCAAAAGTGCCAAAAGCGCTTAAAAATCCTTAAAATCGCAACTTAGCACGTAATTTTAAGCATATGACTCAGATTTTCAATTCTCACCATTTCAACACAATAATATATACCAACTAGTTTTGTGTGCCATGTTTCTTTTAAACCATACCAAGTTTGAGCGACTTTGTGCGCGAAGGTCCAAAAAACGCTTAAAAACCCTTAAAATCAGAACTTAGCACATACTTTCAAACATATGACTGTGATTTTTGATTCCCACCATCTAAAGATAATAATATGTACCAAATAGTGTTGTGTGCCAAGTTTCGTGCAAAACAAACCAAGTTTGAGCTACTTATAAGCGAAAGTGCCAAAAACGCCTAAAAACCCTTAAAATCGCAACTTAGGACGTAATTTAAAGGATATGATTATGATTTTCAATTCTAACCTTTTGAACTCACTAATATATACCAAATAGAGTTTTGTGCCAAGTTTTGTGCTAAACAAACCAAGTTTGAGCTCCGTGATGCGCGAATGTGCCAAAAACGCTTAAAAACCCTTGAAATCGCAATTTACAACGTAATTTTAAAAATGACTATGATTTTAAATTCTATCCATTTCAAGAAAATAATATATACCAAATAGTGTTGTGTTCCAAGTATCGTGCAAAACAAACCAAGTTTGAGCTAGTTTATAGGCGAAAGTGCCAAAAAGGTTTAAAAACCTTTAAAATCCCAACTTAGCAGGTAATTTCAAGCATATGACTATGAATTTTAATTCTAACCATTTCAAAACAATAATATATAACAAATAGTGCTGTGTGCCAAGTGTTGTGCAAAACAAACCAAGTTTGAGCTACTTTATGCGCGCAAGTGCCAAAAACATTTAAAAAATATCACAACTTAGCACGTAATTTCAAGCATATGACTATGATTTTCAATTCTAAACATTTCAACACAATAATATATATACCAAATAGTGTTGTATTCCATGTTTCGTGCAAAACAAAGCAAGTTTGAGCTACTTTATGCGCGAAAGTGCCAAAAATGTTTTAAAAGCCTTAAAATCGCAACTTAGCACGTAATTTCAAGTTTATGACTAGAATTTTCAATTCTAACTATTTCAGCACAATAATATATACCAAATTGTGTTGTGTGCCAAGTTTCCTGCAAAACAAACCAAGTTTGAGCTACTTTTTGCGCGAAAGTGCCAAAAACGCTTAAATGAAACGTATTTCGAATAGTGTTGTGTACTTTACTGAAATCCATTTTGGATATGTGGGTCTCGATATAGATCCCATTTCTCCATGCACTTTCTTCATTGTGTTGAAATGCATGGGGAAAGTATAACTATTTATTTATCAATGCATGTAACAATATTAATGTAATACTATTTTTTTATGTATAACACTTACATGAAATTGGTAAAATTTATAAAATTACGCATTCAACAAGGCTTTGTATTTTGTGTTGCGAGGCGGACTTTGAGCTTTATGTAATGAGTCTAAGACATGCACAGTATTCGTCAAAAGACATATGACCAAAAGTATCCAATGCAAACTACAAACGCAAATTTAAAATCAACAAATTAGAGAATATGTAAACTTAAAAATCAAAAGATAAGTTCAATTTCAAAAATAAAACTTACTCTTCCACATATGGAGCCAGAATGAACATGTGTTTAGGTGCAAGGGAATTATTCGAAGCAGTCTCAATGTATGCTTTGACGTCATCTGGATCATTTAACCCGAAATCGATTCAGTTAAAAACCATCTAATTTTTATTGGAGGTTCGCAAGAATTTAACTCCTCGTAAGCCGCACTAAACTCACGAATAAGAAAATTTTGTTAGTAATTCGGTTATTGAAACAATTAAAAAATAATGCCTAAATTTTAAGATAATGAACATCACCTCATGTAGTCATGGATAAGAGCTATATTCAACATGTCTCTTCTAAAAAATTGCCCAATGTCACTAGGACCAATAATTATAAAAGGGCTTTCAACAATGCAGAATTGTTCCTTTTGCAGGGGTAGAACGATTGGGTCCTCCTCACGCATGCGAGATGCACATGTGTGCAGCCATTTGCAATCTTGAGAGAGATCTTTTAGCTCCGCATCAGTCAAAATTGGAGTGATTGCCACGGACTTTGAACCATTCGACACCTTTAATGAGGAACCGATCTCTCTTCTAGAGCCCTTTGGACTCTTTTGCTATTTCAATTTATACAATTAAATTAGTGTAAGCATGATATTAAAATAATAAAAATAAATAAGATACAAATGATTATTACCTTGGCAGTGAATCGGATCCAAGCATATGGCCATATGACGAAACTAGCTAGGGCATTTGATAGTTTCTCAAGGCTTCATTCTGGCATTGGAACCGGGAGTGAGAAATCTTCAAACCCCTTTACAAAAGTTTCTAGGATCACACTGATGTGGCCACCTGTAACAAGCATCGAATGCACTTTTTGGCCCTTTTTGGTTGGCTATGCCACACCATATGTAACCTCAGTTAAGTTGCCACCACTAGCAACACCGAACTGAGGCGAGAACGTCCTTCGTAATTTGTGCTCTGAGGGTCGCTACTTCATCAGGTTGCATCATTCTGGTTTGAGTACCAATACACTCTTTGCCAAATTCCTTCTTTAACCCCATGCGGACTCCTCCTTTTTCAACTACCCGCCCTTTATGGTCTTTCCCTAAGACCATACGCAATGCATCAACATTGCCTCTTGGGGTGAACTCCCCCGTAGCTTTTTTTTCCTTTCAACCCATCTGTTCAAATAAAAAGTGACATATATAACAATTACTTTAAGTAAATCAAAGCCAAAAAATGCAAAACAAATCAAGAATATACTTAATAATTTCAAAACTCATCACAGAATCAACAACTTTCTTCGTTTCCGAATCAGTATTGGTAAATTTACCACTTGCATCTCGGGAATGAAGTCCGCAATACCAATCTCGCACCCGTTCTCCAGCAGGAGTATTCACGGATGCGGAGGTAGTCGTAGATGAGATCATGGCCGGACTCAATTTGGGGTATAAACCCGCATCCACCCACTCTTTTCGGGCCTCATCATACGTTTTTGGGCCCAAACGATGGCAAAACTTCCTTTGGCTTGTTGATTCAGAAGCTTTACCATGCTTTTCCTGTTAATCAATAGAAATCAAATGTCATATATTAGTTTAATGATTGAATCAAATTAAGTAAATATAAATCAAAAGCTATAATATAATATGGAATACTTAAAACTTAAATGGGAGTTGTTCTTTTGGTAACAAAAGCCTCCCATTCACTCTTCGATATGTGACCCTATTTTTCATAGGGCATCTTTGAAGGTGCTTGCTCTCCACCTTCGTTTCCCGTTTTGACCTTCATGGTGATCCAGCCAGTTACTAGCTTGGATTTGAAATCTCCAAATCTTTCAGCAACAGCTGAAAGAAAAGCATTCTTCTTCTCCTCATTGTTCACGATGTGAAAAAGATTCTACAAAAGAAAAATTATATTTATTAGTGTTAATTAAATTAATTTTAAAATGAAACTAAATGAATAAAAAAAGTAAAGTTGCTTACCACAATATCATCCCATAGAGAGTTCTTCAAACCTTTAGGAACGTCGTTCCATGCATATAATATGGAAATCTTACGAATACATAGGCCCACTTATTTTCCATATCGCCTACGCCATTTGCCACAGGGTTGACCCAATGCATTGTACTCAAAATGCATGAGTTCTATGACTTTGAGGTTTTTCGTAGGACCTCACCCTTTTCTTTTCTTAGAACCAACGCTAATAGTGGTTGTGGGAGCATCCGTTGGTGGAGCGTTTTTAGTGTCATAATCATTTTTAAGTGGTGGAGTGTCTTCAGCCATACGCTCGTATCTAACAATTTGGTCCTCTTTAGTGTCATAACTATGATGCTCATTATCCGAAGTCTCAATCTCGGGGACAATTTCTTCTTTGAAAAGATGCGTTGTAGATGAGTACCTGAATGAGTATGAATAGAAATATATTAGAGCATAGGAATGTAATTTCAATTCTAACCATTTCAACACAATAATATATACCAAATAGTGTTGTGTGCCAAGTTTCATGCAAAACAAACCAAGTTTGAGCTACTTTATGCGCGAAAGTGCCAAAAACGCTTAAAAACCCTTAAAATCGCAACTTAGCACGTCATTTCAAGCATATGACTATGACATTTAATTCTAACAATTTCAACTCAATAATATATACCAAATAGTGTTGTGTGCCAAGTTACATGCAAAACAAACAAAGTTTGACCTACTTTATTCCCGAAAGTGCTAAAAACGCTTAAAAACCCTTAAAATTGCAACTTATGACGTAATTTTAAGCATATGACTATTATTTTCAATTATAACCATTTCAACAAAATAATATATACCAAATAGTTTTGTTTGCCAAGTTTCGTGGCAAATAAAACATGTTTGAGCTACTTTATGCGCGAAAGTGCCAAAAACGCTTAAAAACACTTAAAATCGCAACTTAGCACGTAATATCAAGCATAGGACTATTGTTTTTGATTCTAACCATTTCAACACAATAATATATACCAAATAGAGTTGTCTGCCAAGTTTCATGTAAAACAAAACCAAGTTTGAGCTACTGTATGCGCGAAAGTGCAAAAAACGCTTAAAAAACCTTAAAATCGCAACTTAGCACGTAATATCAAGCTTATGCCAATAGAGCATAAATAATTCATACCTTGTGAATCACTTAATTCAAATGTATTCCTTCAGTGTGATCTACACGTATATAACCAACATCTACATCATCTTCATTCACTGATTTTGGATTGATAAAGGGCGGGGAGTCTTCAAAAGCATCATTTTATTCCTCATCCTCAACATCACCTATACCAAGGATACTACTTTTTCCCAGTACAAGAATAGAGCATTTTTTATCAGACGGGTCTACAATGTAGAATACTTGCTTGGCTTGTGTGGCTAGTACGAATGCCTCCTCACTATCACGCAAACGAGCTAAGCCTACAAGAGTGAATCCACAAGGGTTGTTATTTTTTATGCATCGTCGATTATTATCTACCCACTTGCATTTGAAAAGACCAATAGTGAAAGTAGAGTAGTCAAGCTCCCACATTTCATGTACCTGCCCGTAGTATACCAATTAGCATCAACCGACGATTGATCCTTGGCACTCGCGTAAAATGTAGATAACGCCAAAATAGAAACCCCACTATTCTGTAGATAACATGACTTTTTATCTTGAACCTCAGTCCAAAATGTGAAGCCATTGACATCGTAACCCTCATATTTGTTGACATCATCACGAGGACAAAAATCTAACCAGTTAACAATTTCAGATACACCCTTGAGTTCTTCACATATTATTCGATTATGAAAGCAATCAATAAACTTCTTGTTATGCAAATGCATCAATTCCCTATCCCCTTTAGAAGGATATTTTGTGCGCAATATATCTAAATGCTCATTCAAAAAAGGATGGAATTCAAGAATATGATGCAACACATACAAGTGTGCTTGTAGAAGACGGTCTCGAGGAAGTGTGATCGATTTGGAGCCAATTGCTTCTTTTCCCTCAAGCCTTCCTTCATGTAGAGAGGCGGGAAGTCCAATAGGCTTTGCAATGACCAAATACTCGGCTATAAAGTTACCAATCTCATCGCTCACAGTGCCTTGAATCGTACTCCCCTCGGGTTGTACTGGATTCCTCACCTTGTTTTGTAAAATACCCATGTGTCTTTCAAAAGGATAACACCACCTTAAAAAAACTAGACCCAAAAGCTTAATTTCACGAACGAGATGGACAATAAGATGAACCATTATATCAAAGAAAGAAGGTGGAAAATACATCTCAAACTTGCATAAAGTTACAATCACGTCGACTTGAAGAGCATCAAGTTTTAAGGTATCAAGAGCTTTACTACAAATTGTGTTGAAGAACGAACATAGCTCGGTAATAGCATATCTCACATGTTTTGGCAGTATTCCACGGATTACAATTGGTAAGAACACTTGCATCATTACATGGAAATCGTGAGATTTCATGCTTCCCAACTTCAACTCACCATTTAGAGTCACAAATCTCTTTATGTTGGATGAGTACACCGACGGAACCTTAATGCCATTCAAAGACTCACAAAATGCCCGCTTCTCTGGTTTGGACTATGTGTAGCAAGCTAGAGGCAAATAAACTTTGTCATTACTCATCTTCTTCTTACCGCCCTTTCCCTTGTTATCGCCACCAACTTCATCAGCTCTATTTCTTTTCTTACTCAACTTAATATGTGCTCACAACTCCGAAAAAATACCCTTACATTCAAACCAATCTCGCTCGGCCTTAACATCCTTTGTTTTACCTAGAATATTCATGAGAGTCCCGAGTATGGCATCACATACATTTTAATCTATATGCGTAACGTCAAGACAATGCCTAACCTGTAGATCTCTCCAATATGGAAGCTTCCAAAAGATTGATTCTTTTTTCCACAATCGGTCTTCACCCCCTTGCAATTGCCCTATTGTACCAAATACAGTCTCAACTCCCTTAACCTGTTCATAAACCTCATAACCGGTCAACAGTTGACGAGCTACACGATCCTCAACTTCCCCATTGAACATCTTCTTCTTCTTACGATATTGGTGATCTTGTGGGAGGAACTTTCGATGGTGCATGAATACGTGTTTGCATTTAGGAATCCTTGTGGATTCTATGTCATCGATACATATTGGGCATGCTTTCTTCCCTTTGTTCTTATACCCTGATAAGTTACCATATGTCGGAAATTCATTAACGGTGCATAAAAGCATTGCACGTAAGGTGAACTCCTCATTAGCATATCCATCAAACACGAAAACACCTTAATCCCACATCTTTCTCAAATCCTCTACGAGAGGTGCAAGATATGCATCTATGTCATTGTCAGGTTGTTTAGGACCCAAGATAAGAAGCGAAAGCATAATGTACTTACGCTTCATACACAACCAAGGTGGCAAATTATAGATCACCCGAGTACTATGTTGAGAACTAAGATTGTCGAATGGGTTCATTCCATCCGTACACGGTCTGAGCCTTAAATTACGAACTTCATCCCCAAAAGTCTTATGCAACCTAACAATACTCTTCTACTTCGGAGAATCAGATGGATGTGTGAGCAAGTGACCTTTCTTCACCATATCTGCATGCCACCTTAAATTGAACGCATCTTTCTTAATAGAAAACAAGCACTTGAATCTAGGTATTATTGGAAGATACCACAATACCTTAGTCGGGGGCTCTAGCCCCTTTACGCTTGTAACGCGACAACCCAAACCTAGGACACTCTTCTAAGTTCACATTTTCATTTCGATACAATACACAATCATTCGGACACGCATGAATCTTCTAGTACTCTCAGCCGAAAGGACACATGATATGTCGACTTTGGAAGTTCATTTCCCTCAGGAAGCATCTCACCAAACGCTTCTGATAACATTGCGAAACTAGCGTCACTCCAATTGAACTTTGACTTAATTTTGAAAATTAACAACACGGCTGTTAGTTTGGTGAACTTTGTACATCCAGGGTACAAAGGCTTTTGAGAAGCCTCTGTCAACAAGTCAAAAAACACGAGGATGTTTTTCTAACTCATCCTCGACTCCATCCATCATCTCATCAACACGATCTACATCCTCATCGACGTTCGCTTCATCTGTCTCATACCCATCAACACGATCTACTACATCCTCATTGACATCCACATTATTGACATTCTCAACAATACTTTTTTCTTTGTAAACTCCCTCCTCACCATGCCAAACCCCACTAGTGGAAAAAACCTCATTTGCTGCGGTTTTTTGGCCATTATTTGTTGCGGTTTTGGCCCCTAGCAATAGTGATAGCAGCAAATAGCCTATTTTAAATGGGTATTATTTGCTCCGGTCAGTCCCCCAAACCGCAGCAAATAAGTGGTATTATTTGCTGCGGTCAACCTCCAAAACCGCAGCAAATAAGTGGTATTATTTGCTGCGGTCAGCCCCCATAACCGCAGCAAATAATGGCACTTATTTGCTGCGGTTTTGGGGGCTGATCGCAGCAAATAGAATTTTTTTTTTTTTCGTTTTATTCTAATAATAATCCAATAATAATGTAAAATAACAATGATTAATCCAATAATGATCCAATGATAATCACCAATAATCTCTTTGCAATAAAAAGCTCTCGATAATATAATATGATATGTACGTACATATATATATATATATATATATATATATATATATATATATATATATATATATATATATATATATATATATATATATATATATATATATATATATATATATATATATATTAAAGTCCTAATAATAATCTATATTATTTACACTTTATCAAGGACAAAAATTAGCAAGATACGCGGCAATCTTGTCTTTTAATTCACGCATCTCTCCACTTCTCAAAGGGCATGTTTCCCTCGGAATGTCGTTTAAAACCTATAATATTATATAAAATCAAAAGACGATTAATATAAATTAAACATTAGACGATTACCAATAAGAATTATTTAAGAACGTACTAACAAATACTTACGGAATCTATATTTTCGACTCCAAACTCCTTCACGGATTTTATAATATCGTCCATGTACTTCAGCGCGTAGTAGCCGCATTCAACGGAAGAAGAAGGTTGTTCGCATTCACGGATTTTAGTGTCAAAAACGGTTAAAAACGCATAAAATCGCAACTTAACACGTAAATTCTAGAATATGACTATGATTTTCAATTCTAACAACTTCTACACAATAATATATACCAAATAGTGTTGTGTGCAAAGTTTCGTGCAAAACAAACCAAGTTTGAGCTACTTTACGCGCGAAATTGACAAAAACGCTTAAAAACCCTTAATATCGCAACTTAACACCTAATTTCTAGGATATGACTATTATTTTCATTTCTAACCATTTCAAAACAATAATATATGCCAAATAGTGTTGTGTGCCAAGTTTCGTGCGTAACAAACCAAATTTGAGCTACTTTACGCGCGAAATTGACAAAAATGCTTAAAAACCCTTAAAATAGCAACTTAACACCTAATTTCTAGCATATGACTATTATTTTCAATTCTAACAATTTCAACACAATAATATATGCCAACTAGTGTTGTGTGCCAAGTTTCGTGTATAACAAACCAAGTTTGAGCTACTTTACGCGCGAAATTGACAAAAACGCTTAAAAACCCTTAAAATCGCAACTTAACACCTAATTTCTACCATATGACTATTATTTTCAATTCTAACCATTTCACCACAATAATATATGCCAAATAGTGTTGTGTGCCAAGTTTCGTGCGTAACAAACCATGTTTGACCTACTTTGCGCGCGAAATTGACACAGCAGCAAACTAGTAACCAAACCACCTTGCATGACACGTGGAGACCAAACCTATGCATGCAGGACCTAGGCTAAAGTGGAAATGGAATCTTGGTACTTGGATCTAGCTATCAAGGTCCTAAAACCATTCTAACAATCGCCATGGACTCCTAGAAGCGGAGATGAAGGAGGGCTGCTCGACAGTTTGCTAGATCAGAATTGTTTAAGTGTTTGTGGTTGTTTCGTGTTCTTTTCATGATCATTTGTAGTTTTTGTCTGTGTCATTAATCAAATTTTACACACAACATTAATCCTTGCATAACCAAGGCCTTAATCAGCCCCGGTTTCGCATCAAAACCTATTTTGAGCTACTTTACGCGCGAAATTGACAAAAACGCTTAAAAACCCTTAAAATCGCAACTTAACACCTAATTTCTAGCATATGACTATTATTTTAAATTCTAAAAATTTCAACACAATAATATATGCGAACTAGTGTTGTGTGTCAAGTTTCGTGCATAACAAACCAAGTTTGAGCTACTTTACGCGCGAAATTGACAAAAACGCTTAAAAACCCTTAAAATCGCAACTTAACACCTAATTTCTAGCATATGACTATTATTTTCAATTCTAACCATTTCAACACAATAATATATTCCAAATAGTGTTGTGTGCCAAGTTTTGTGGGTAACAAACCATGTTTGACCTACTTTACGCACGAAATTGACACAGCAGCAAACTAGTAACAGACCACCTTGCAGGACACGTGGAGACCAAACCTATGCATGCAGGACCTAGGCTAAAGTGGAAATGGATTCTTGGTACTTGGATCTAGCTATCAAGGTCCTAAAACCATTCTAACAATCGCCATGGACTCCTAGAAACTGAGATGAAGGAGGGCTGCTCGACAGTTTGTTAGATCAGAATTGTTTAAGTGTTTGTGGTTGTTTCGTGTTCTTTTCATGATCATTTGTAGTTTTTGTCTGTGTCATTAATCAAAGTTTACACACAACATTAATCCTTGCATAACCAAGGCCTTAATCAGCCCCGGTTTCGTATCAAAACCAATTTAGAGCTACTTTACGCGCGAAATTGACAAAAACGCTTAAAAACCCTTAAAATCGCAACTTAACACCTAATTTCTAGCATATGACTATTATTTTCAATTCTAACAATTTAAAAACAATAATATATGCCAAATAGTGCTGTGTGCCAAGTTTCGTGCGTAACAAACCAAGTTTGAGCTACTTTACGCGCGAAATTGACAAAAACGCTTAAAAACCCTTAAAATCGCAACTTAACACCTAATTTCTAGCATTTGACTATTATTTTCAATTCTAACCATTTCAAAACAATAATATATGCCAAATAGTTTTGTGTGCCAAGTTTCGTGTGTAACAAACCATGTTTGACCTACTTTACGCGCGAAATTGACACAGCAGCAAACTAGTGACCAGACCACCTTGCACGACACGTGGAGACCAAACCTATGTATCCAGGACCTAGGCTAAAGTGGAAATGGAATCTTGGTACATGGGTCTAGCTATAAAGGTCCAAAACCATTCTAAGAATCCTCGTGGACTCCTAGAAGCTGAGATGAAGGAGGGTTGCTCGACAGTTTGCTAGATCAGAATAGTTTTAGTGTTTGTGGTTGTTTCGTGTTCTTTTCATGATCATTTGTAGTTTTTTTTTGTGTCATTAATTAAATTTTACACTCAACATTAATCCTTGCATAACCAAGGCCTTAATCAGCCCCGGTTTCGCATCAAAACCAAGTTTGAGCTACTTTACGCGCAAAATTGACAAAAACGCTTAAAAACCCATAAAATCGCAACTTAACACCTAATTTCTAGCATATGACTATTATTTTCAATTCTAACCATTTCAACACAATAATATATGCCAAATAGTGTTGTGTGCCAAGTTTCGTGCTAAACAAACCAAGTTTGAGCTACTTTACGCGCGAAATTGACAAAAACACTTTAAAACCCTTAAAATCGCAACTTAACACCTAATTTCTAGCATATGACTATTATTTTCAATTCTAATCATTTCAACACAATAATATATGCCAAATAGTGTTGTGTGCCAAGTTTCGTGCGTAACAAACCAAGTTTGAGCTACTTTTACGCGCGAAACTGACCAAAACTTTTAAAAACGCATAAAATTGAATTTGTGTACCTTTATTGCTGTCCATTTTGGAAATGTGGCTCTGGATGTAGATCCCATTTGTCCACGCACTTTTTTCATTGCGCGAAAACGCATGGGAAAAGTAATACTATATATATATATATATATATATATATATATATATATATATATATATATATATATATATATATATATATATATATATATATATATATATATATATATATATATATATATATATATATATATATATATATATATATATATATATATATATATATATATATATATATATATATATATAACACTTAATTAAATCAAATTGGTAAAATAATTAATATTACGTACGCATTCAACAACGATTTGAATTTTGTGTTGCGAGGTGGATTTTGAGGTTTTTGTAATGAGTCGAAGACATGCACAGTGTTTGTTAAAGGACATATGACCAAAAGTATTCAATGCAAACTACAAACACAAGTAAATGTGTGTTTAGATGCAAGGGAATTAGTCAAAGCAGTCTCATTGTATGCTCTGACGTCATCTGGATCATTTCTACATTTACTACCCGAAATCGACTCCGGACAAAACCATTCAATTTTTATTGGAGGTTCGCAAGAATTTAGCTCCTCGTAAGCCGCACTAAACTCACAAATAAGAATGTTTTGTTAGTAATTCGGTTATTAAAACAATTAAACAATAATGCCTAACTTGTAAGATAATGAACATCAGCTCATGTAGACATGGAAAAGATCTACATTCAGCATCTCTCCTCTCATAAAAATTGCCCGATGTCACTAGGACCAATAATTACAAACGGGCTCTCTAAAAAGCAGTATTGCTCCTTCAGCAGGTTCAAAATGAGTGGGTCCTCCTCACCTATGCGAGATGCACAATAATGCAGCCATTTGCAATCTTGAGAGAGATCTTTTAGCTCCTCATCAGTCAAAATTGGAGTGCTTGGCATCGACTTTGACCCAGTCGACACCTTTGCTGAGGAACCGACCTCTCTCCAAGATCCCTTGGGACTCTTTTGCTATTTCAATTTATACAATTAAATAAGTGTGAGCATGCAATTAAAAAAAATAAAAATAAATAAGGTACAAATGATTCTTACCATGTTAGTGAATCGGACCCAAGCATATGGCCATGTGACGAAACTACCTAGGGCGTCTGATAGTTTCTCAAGGCTCCATGCTGGCATTGGAATTGGGAGTGAGAAATCTTCAAACCCCTTTACAATAGTCTCCACGGCCACACTGATGTGGCCACTTGTAACAGGCATTGAATGCACTGTTTGGCCCTCTTTATTTGGCTGGGCCACACCATATGCAACCTCAGTTAAGTCGCCATCACTAGCAACACCTAACTGAGGCAGCAAAAGAGAACAAGGAGTCGCCTCCTGAAATTTGTGTCGTTTAGTATAATAAGCGTCATAATAAAATATTAATTACACGTTGCAATTTAAATTAATAAGTGCTTATATATTTAAAAGCTATGTACCTGTAGCACTGGCTTCGGATTTTGAGCAACGAAGTTTATGTTCTCCGATGTGGGGTTTTCCCCTTCAGGGGTATTAGTAATGAGCTGGGGTGCTACGGGGGTAATGGGCTCGAGTGTTGGCTCGACCAAAGCGTTAGGATCCCCATGTTGACTTTCCTGATCCTCGACAATCAGGTTTGCCAAGTCCACAATGGGTGCTCCCATCTTCTGCAACACGGCGGCCAGCTTGGCGAGAACGTCCTTCGTAATCTCCGCTCGGAGGGTTGCCACTTCTTCCCGCAGTGCCGTTCGGGATTGAGTAGCAACACACTCTTTGCCGAATGCCTTCTATAACCCCACGCGGACGCCTCCTTTTCCGACTACCCGCCCACTGTGGTCTTTCCCTAAGACCATATGCAATGCGTCAACATTGCCTTTTGGGGTGAACTCCCCCGTAGCTTCTTTTTCCTTCCAGCCCATCTGTTCAAATAAAAAGTGATATATATAGCAATTAGTATAAGTACATCAAAGCCAAATAATACAAAACAAATGAAGAATATACTTAATAATTTCAAAACTCACCACAGCATCAGCAACCTTCTTCGTTCCCGGATTATTGATGGTAAATCTACCACTTGCATCTCGGGAATGAAGCCCGCAATACCAATCACGCACCCGATCTCCAGCAAGAGTATTCACGGATGCGGAGGTAGTCGTAGATGAGGGCGTGGATGAACTTTGATTGGGGTATAAACCCGCATCCACCCACTCTTTTCGGACCTCATCGTACGTTTTCAGGCCTAAACAATGGTAAAACTTCCTTTTGCTTGTAGAATCAGAAGCTTTACCACGCTTTTCCTAATTAATCAATAGAAATCGAATGTCATGTATCAGTTTAATGACTAAATCAAAAGAAGTAAATTCAAATTGGTAAACTATAATATAATATGAAATACTTACAACTTCTATGGGAGTTGTTCTTTTAGCAACAAAGGCCTCCCAATCCCTCTTCGATATGTGACCCCATATTTCGTAAAGCATCTTCGAAGGTGCTTGCTCTCCACCTTTCTTTCCCGTTTTGACCTTTTTGGTCGTACGGGCACGGCTCTTCGTAATCCAGCCAGTTACTAGCTTGGATTTGAAATCTCTGAATCTTTCAGCAACAGCTGAAAGAAACACATTCTTCTTGTCCTCATCGCTCTCGATGTGGAAAGGATTCTACAAAAAAAATTTATATTTTTTACTGTATATCAAATTAATTTTAAAATGAAAATAAATGAGTAAAAATAGTAAAGTTGCTTACCACAGTATCATTCCATAGAGAGTTCTTCAAACCCTCTGGAACCTCGTTCCATGCGTGCAATATGGAAAGCTTGCGGATACATAGACCCACTTGTTTTCCATATTGCCTACGCCATTTTCCGCAGCGTTGACCTAATGCATTGTATTCCAAATGCATGGGTTTTGTGACTTTGAGGTTTTTTGTAGGACCTCGCCCTTTTCTTTTCTTACTGGTAGTGGTGAGAGCATCCATTGGTGGGGCGTCTTCAGTTTCAAAATCATTGTCAATCGGTGGAGCGTCTTCAGCCATACGCTCGTATCTCACAATTTGGTCTTCTTCGCTGTCATAACTACGATGCTCATTATCCGAGGTCTCAATCTCGGGGACAATTTTGTCTCTGAATAGATGCATTGTATATCAGTACCTGAAAGAGTATGAATAGAAATATATTAGAACATAAGCTAAGTAATATTAAGAATATGACTAAAACAATTCTAATACGTTCAACACAATATTATATAACATATAGTGTTATGTGCAATGTTATAGATCACTAAAAGTACCGGCCAAGTACTATGTTGAGAAATAAGATTGCCGAATGGGTTCATTCCATCCGTACACAGTCCGAGCCTTAAATTACGAACCTCATCCCCAAAAGTCTTATGCAACCTATCAATACTCTTCCACTCCGGAGAATCAGATGGATGTGTGAGCAAGTGACCTTTCTTCACCCTATCTGCATGCCACCTCAAATTTAACACATCTTTCTTTATAGAAAACAAGCGCTTGAATCTAGGTATTATTGGAAGATACCACAATACCTTAGCCGGGGGCCTTTAGCATCCCGAGCCCCTTTACGCTTGTAGCGTAATAACCCACACCTAGGACACTCTTCTAAGTTCTCGTTGACATTCCGATACAACACACAATCAATCGGACACACATGTATCTTCTGGTACTCTAAGCTGAAAGGACACATCAGATTTTTGGCATAATATGTCGACTTTGGAAGTTCATTTCCCTCAGGAAGCATCTCACCTAACGCTTCTAATAACATTGTGAAACTAGTGTCACTCCAATTGAACTTTGACTTAATGTTGAAAATTGTCAACACTGCTGTTAGTTTGGTGAACTTTGTACATCCAGGGTATAAAGGCTTTTGAGAAGCCTCTGTCAACAAGTCAAAAGCACGAGGACGTTTTCCTAACTCATCCTCGACTCCCTCCATCATCTCATCAACACGATCCACATCCTCATCGACATTCTCTTCATCTGTCTCATACCCATCAACATGATGTACTACATCCTCATTGACATCGGCCACATTATTGACGTCCTCAACAACACTTTTCTCTTTGTAAACTCCCTCCTCACCATGCCAAACCCAAACATGATATTGAGGCCTAAACCCACGTCGAAGTATGTGCTCCATAAGGATATCAACACTATCTACTTTTGATACATTGTCACAACTGACACATGGGCAATAAAAACCAACTGCCCCCGTTCTAACTTGATGTTCAACCGCAATACTACAAAATTCTAATACGCCATCAATAAATTCCGACGATTCAATGCTTCCATACTTCCAAGAACGATCGTTTGTCATCCTAATTAGTGTGATTAATTGATTCAAAACAAAATTAATACACAACTTTTAAACATATATACTTAACGAACTCTAACTAACCATAAAATTAAGTAATAATCATTCATTTAACACTAATTAACCCAAATAATAACACAATATTTTTTAAACTGTCCAAATTATGTTTATTGTACTAACCATAATTAATATTCATATATATTAACAACATATAAATAATAAATATAAAATCACATTCATAAACTTGTATATATCAACGTACAACTTAACATTCATATCAACAACTCATTCATTTAACCATAAACAAACCTAATTAAACCTAATTTACAAACTATAAAAAAATTATGATAAATTTAAAACTTAAAAACCACAACTACATACACATTCATAAATAAAATGAAGAAATTACTTAAAAATATAAAAAAACATGATATATATGATAAATTTAAAACTTAAAAACAACAACAACATACACATTCATATATAAAGTATGACAAATTTAAACCTACTTTACAAAATCAAAATGAAAAAAATACCTTGAATTTTCGTGGGTTTTTCGTGGGTTTAAGAAGAGCAAACCACAATGTGCGCGTACAGTATGTATGTTTCGTGCGTGGGTTTAAGAAAAGCAGTTTCAAGAAGTAGATGATAAAGAAGAGCAAGAATGATGAAGAAGAACAAGAACAAAGATGATGATGAAGTATAGATGATGAACAAAGATGATAAAGAGCAATAACCGCATGCAGTATATGTTTCTATCGTTTGAAAGAGAAGTGCAACAGTCGTATTATGAACAATGAAGAATTCAGAATGTATATATGTTTAAATTTATTAACGTTATTCAATTTGATTGGCGGTTTGAGAGGAGCCAATTGCTGCGGGCAAGGAAGACAACCGCAACAATTGAGTGAAGAAGACTATTATTTGCTGCGGGTGGAGGAAGAACCGGAGCAATTGGAAGAACTATTTTCTGCGGGCATGGAGAGAACCGCAGCAATTGAAGCTGCACATGATTTGCTGCAGTCATAGACTAAAACCGCAGCAATTAGTGGTTTTTTTTTCCAATTCTTTTTCCTATTTATTGTTGCGTATATACAAAAACCGCAGCAAATGATAAGCAACAAATACGTTTTTTTCCACTAGTGCCCAAACATGATATTGAGGCCTAAACCCACGTTGAAGTATGTGCTCCCTAAGTATATCAACACTATCTACCTTTGTTACATGGCCATACTTGACACATGGGCAATAAAAACCAACTCCCCCCGTCCTAACTTGATGTTCAACGGCAATACTATAAAATTCTAATACGCCGTCAATAAATTCTGACGATTCAATGCTTCTATACATCCAAGAACGAGCTTTTGTCATCCTAAGTGTGATTAATTAATTCAAAACAAAACTAATAACACTTTTTAACATATATACTTAACCCTAATTAACCTTCATTCATTCAACCCTAAGTAATAATCATTCATTTAACCGTAATTTACAATAATTAAACTTCATAATCTATAAATTCTTCAAAAATATGTATATTCTAATAAGAACATTTTTTTTAACCCTAATTAACCCTAATGATAATACAACCTTTTATAAATTGTTCAAATTATATTTATTCTAATAACCATTATTAACTTTCATACTAACAACTAATACTAACATCATATAAAAAATTAAAAATAAATTCACATTCATAAATTTGGACAACTAATTAATTAACATTCATATTAATATTCATACATATAAAACAAAATAATTAACATACTAATAATATAAACATGAAAAATGTAATATTAACAACTAATACATTCTAAATAAAATCACATTTAAACTATAAATAATAAATAACATCATTTAACCTTAAAAATTTGAAAAACAATGAAAATTGGTATCAAAAGAAATTACCTTGTGTATCTAGATGAAGAATAGTTACAATGTGACCTACAACGAAACAAGAAAAATAAAATTAGTATTTGTAACCATTTCTAAAAAAAACAAAAAGAAAAACCAAATGAAACCGAAATACTTTGAACTTTTTCGTGGGTTTTTAAAGCAAATGAAGAAGAAGAGGAAGAATGAAGACAGTGAAGAAGAAGCAAATTTTTTCGTGGGTTTGAAGATGAAGACAGTAGCAAGATGAAGATGAAGACAATGCTTATATATTTAAAAACCCTTAAAACAGTAGCAAGTTAAAGAAATGCACGAAGATATTAGCAAGATGAAGATGAAGATGATGAAATTTTGTGGGTTTGAAGAATAATTGAAGCTTGAAGAAGAAGAAGATGATGAAACAGTGCGTGTGCTTTCGTGGGTTTATGCAACAGTATAAGGGTTTATGAAAATGGAACGTTAAAAGGCGGGTTTTTTAATTTGTGAGAGGGTTATTTGCTGTGGGTAACAAGGAACTGCAGCATATTAGGACTTATTTGCTGCAGGCCAAAAACAATCCGGAGCATATAAAGAGGTTATTTGCTGCAGGCATCAAGTAACCGCAGCATTTGATCTTTATTTTTTATTTTACTAATTATTTTAGGGATATTATCAATGGTACCCCTGTATTATAGAAAAATATCAATGGTACCCCAGTTAATTTCAATGGTACGCCCAAACTATATGCTAATTACAACCGTGACACTGTTAATCATTTTTCCGTTAAATGCCCGTTAAATCTCAAATTTGACCTAACCATGATTAGTTTCTTCTTCTTCCCTTTTCCCTTTCCTCTTCCTGCTGTCTTTCCATGGCTGCTTCATCTCAAGCCCAACAATGATCATAGCTGATAATCGATTGGTCAAATCGACCACTTCATCCAATTGTTAGCTGTTTATCTAACACCACCCAATAGTCTATTGGTCAAAAAGCCGTCCTCGCTACTGTAACCTTGTTTAGAAGGTGAGACACTCAGATTACAGAGTAGCTAAGTATGGAATCTAAGAGACAGATCCTCCATTCTCCAAACCTTTATGATGAGCTCTAGTATTAAACCCCCCAATTATCTCACCCAAAAACTTCATAATTCAAGAAAAAAATAAGAAAAAGCTTCCAAATTACAACCCATGAATTACAAATTGCAGGAGCAATAAAATCTTATTCAATTATATCTCTCCAGCGGTAAAATGGCAGACCAATTTCACGATGAGCAGAAAAATTTATATTGCCTACTAATACTACTGTTGGATTATGCTCAACAAAGTTTGTAAGTGTATAAGAATTGAAATTACCCGTCTCTTTATTGATTCTGTGCTTCAAATTTTTGATTGAGTTTGATTTTTTGGTTTTAAATTGTTGAATTATGTCGGTAATTTCATTGCTTGAACTGGGTTGTGAGAAAAATATGATGTCTAATCAAGAAAATAGGCATTCTTTGGTGGTATTTGATGAACATTCTGATCATAGATCTTTATCTTTGGATGATTCTAGTAGTGCTGATGATTCACCTAATGAAAATAGACTTTCTTTAGAAAATACAAATGATTCTGTTCCTTATATTGGTCGAGTTGTTCGAGAGCTTGAAATAGTACACTAGTGGAAAAAAAACGTATTGTCTGCTTATTATTTGCTGCGGTTATTGTATATACACAGCAATAAATAGGAAAAAGAATAAGAAAAAAAACCAAACAATTGCTGCGGTTTTAGGACCTAACCGCAGCAAATAAATAGTTGCAAGCTTAATTACTGTGGTTATGCTTGTGACCGCAGCAAATAACCCACTCAATTGTTGTGGTTTATCCCTTTGACCGCAGCAAATAGTATATATTAAAATGGCGCCTAGCTTTAACGTTTATATTTTCATAAAACCCTTATAAGCATCTGTTTCATTACCACAAACAAACACACGCACGACGAACACAGCAGTTTATCTTCTCCATACTCAAACTTCAAACTTCTATGTACTGTTCTTGTTAGTTCATCATCAAACTTCATCATCTGCTCTTCATCAAACTTCATCAAACTTCATCATCTTCTCCATTGAAAAAACGCTTCACAAAACGAACACGCATACTGTTTTCCTTCGTTCTCCTTATAATTCGTTCCATTCCAGACTTCTTCAAACTTCTCTGGTTCATTATCAAACTTCAAACATTGAATTTTCATAAAGTAGGAAAAACAACAAGAAAAAAAAACATTAATTGTTGCGGTTCTATGCCTTGACCGCAGCAAATACTCAGTTGAACATATAAATGCTGTGGTTTGTGTTGTGCCCGCAGCAAATAGGCCTTGAATTTTAATAACTGATGTGGTTGTGGTCTTTAACCGGAGCAATTAATTTTAGTAAAATGGCGCCCTTTATATTTTAACGTTTATATTTTCATGAGAAATAACCCTTCGGTTTCCTTATACTGCACGCACTAAACGAACACGCATACTATTTTCCTTCGTTCTCCTTATAATTCGTTCCATTCCAGACTTCTTCAAACTTCTCTTGTTCATTATCAAACTTCAAACATCGAATTTTCATAAACTTCGATACAGTACAGCGGTTTTTTTCTTAAGTTGTTCTTGTTCTTCTAGTATTCTTGTTCATCATCATTCCTCAAAACCGTTCTTGTTCATTATCAAATTAAACTTAAAACTTAGAATTTTCATAAACTTTGAACACATATACTGTACATCGGTTTTCTTCTATTGTTCTTCAAGGTATTATTTTTTCAAGCTTAATTTAAGTTCTTCAACCTTCATTATGTTTTAGGGATTTAGTTTTTTTATACTAATTTTTTTTCATTGTATAGGTTATACACAACCCACCAAAACCCATGAAATTCAAGGTAGCTTTTTCATTTTGATTTTGTAAGTTACGTTTAAATTTGTCATACTTTATGAATGTGTATGTTGTTGTTGTTTTTAAGTTTTAAATTTATCATATATATCATGTTTTGTTATATTTTTAAGTAATTTCTTCATTTTATTTATCAATGTGTGTGGTTTTTATGTTTTAAATTTATCATAATTTATTTCTAGTTTGTAAATTAGGTTTAATTAGGGTTGTTTATGGTTAAATGAATGAGTAGTTGATATGAATGTTAATTAGTTTTCCAAGTTTATGAATGTGATTTTATTTTTATTCTTTTTATATGAATATTAATTATGGTTACTATAATAAACATCATTTGGACAGTTTAAAAAACATTGTGTTATTATTTGGGTTAATTAGTGTTAAATGAATTATTATTACTTAATTTTTTGGTTATTTAGAGTTCGTTAAGTATAAATGTTTAAAAGTTGTGTATTAATTTTGTTTTGAATCAATTAATCACACTAATTAGGATGACAAACAATCGTTCTTGGATGTATGGAAGCATTGAATCGTCGGAATTTATTGATGGCGTATTAGAATTTTGTAGTATTGCGGTTGAACATCAAGTTAGGACGGGGGGAGGTGGTTTTTATTGCCCATCTGTCAGTCGTGGCAATGTATCAAAGGTAGATAGTGTTGATATCCTTAGGGAGCACATACTTCGACGTGGGGTTAGGCCTCAATATCATGTTTGGGTTTGGCATGGTCAGGAAGGAGTTTACAAAGAGAAAAGTGTTGTTGTGGACGTCAATAATGTGGCCTCAATGAGGATGTAGTAGATCATGTTGATGGGTATGAGACAAATGAAGAGAATGTCGATGAGGATGTGGATCGTGTTGATGAGATGATGGAGGGAGTCGAGGATGAGTTAGGAAAACGTCCTCGTGTTTTTGACTTGTTGACAGAGGCTTCTCAAAAGCCTTTGTACCCTGGATGTACAAAGTTCACCAAACTAACAGCAGTGTTGACAATTTTCAACATTAAGTAAAAGTTCAATTGGAGTGACGCTAGTTTCACAATGTTGATAGAAGCGTTAGGTGAGATGCTTCCTGAGGGAAATGAACTTCCAAAGTCGAGATATTATGCCAAAAAGCTCATGTGTCCTTTCGGCTTAGAGTACCAGAAAATTCATTCGTGTCCGAATGATTGTGTGTTGTATCGAAATAAAAATGAGAACTTAGAAGAGTGTGCTAGGTGTGGGTTATCGCGCTACAAGCGTAAAGGGGCTCAGGATGCTAAAGGGCCCCCGGCTAAGGTATTGTGGTATCTTTCAATAATACCTAGATTCAAGCGATTGTTTTCTATAAAGAAAGATGCGTTAAATTTGAGGTAGCATGCAGATAGGGTGAAGAAAGGTCACTTGCTCACACATCCATCTGATTCTCCAAAGTGGAAGAGTATTAATAGGTTACATAAGACTTTTGGGGATGAGGTTCGTAATTTAAGGCTCGGACTGTGTACGGATGGAATGAACCCATTCGGCAATCTTATTTCTCAACATAGTACTTGGCCGGTACTTTTAGTGATCTATAACATTGCACATAACACTATATGTTATATAATATTGTGTTGAACGTATTAGAATTGTTT
The DNA here is from genome assembly GCF_026212465.1 of Amaranthus tricolor. Classification (NCBI taxonomy): domain Eukaryota; kingdom Viridiplantae; phylum Streptophyta; class Magnoliopsida; order Caryophyllales; family Amaranthaceae; genus Amaranthus; species Amaranthus tricolor. Next base: position 22,394,388 of record NC_080056.1, on the reverse strand, counting down.
TAGTCATATTCTTAATATTACTTAGCTTATGTTCTAATATATTTCTATTCATACTCTTTCAGGTACTGATATACAATGCATCTATTCAGAGACGAAATTGTCCCCGAGATTGAGACCTCGGATAATGAGCATCGTAGTTATGACAGCGGAGAAGACCAAATTGTGAGATTCGGACTGTGTACGGATGGAATGAACCTATTCGGCAATCTTAGTTCTCAACATAGTACTTGGTTGGTACTTTTAGTGATCTATAACTTGCCACCTTGGTTGTGTATGAAGCGCAAGTACATAATGCTTTCGCTTCTTATCTCGGGTCCTAAACAACCTGGCAATGACATAGATGTGTATCATGCACCTCTCGTTGAGGATTTGAGAAAGATATGGGATGAAGGCGTTTCAGTGTTTGATGCATATGCTAATGATGAGTTCACCTTGCCTGCAATGCTTTTATTCACTGTTAATGATTTTCCGACATATGGCAACTTATCGGGGTATAAGAACAAAGGGAAGAAAGCATGCTCAATATGTATCGATGACATGGAATCCACGTGGATTCCTAAGTGCAAACACGTATTCATGCACCATCGAAAGTTCCTCCCACGAGACCACCAATATCGTAAGAAGAAGAAGTTGTTCAACGGGGAGGTTGAGGACCGTGTAGCTCGTCGACTGTTGACCGGTTGTGAGGTTTATGAACAGGTTAAGAGAGATTAGTCTGTATTTGGTAAAACGGGGCAAGTGCAAGGGGGTGAAGACCGATTATTGAAAAAAAAATTAATCTTTTGGAAGCTTCCATATTGGAGAGATCTACAGGTTAGGCATTGTCTTGAAGTTATGCATATAGAGAAAAATGTATACGATGCCATACTTGGGACTGTCATGAACATTCCGGGTAAGACAAAGGATGTTAGGGCCGTGCGAGATTGGTTTGAATGTAAGGGTCTTCGTCCGGAGTTGTGGGCACATGTTAAGGTGAATAAGAAAAGAAATAGAGCTGATAAAGTTGGTGGCAGTAAGAAGAAGATGAGTGTAGACTCAATTAGGAACGGTAACAACAACAAGAGGGGGGGTGAATTGTTGTTGTTACTAGTTTAAACGTTTTTGCCCTGTTTTTGCGGAATTGAATAAAATAAATAAAGCTTAAACTTAGAGCGAAATAATTAAAAGAGACAAACGATTTTTACGTGGAAACCTTCTAGGCCTAAATAGAATGAAAAACCACGACCCCTCGGGATTTCTAAATTCTCCATTATGTTTAAGGCAACTCGTTACAATTACATTAAACATCTTACTTCACTCGAAGCGCATCAACTAGGCCAACTTCTCTCTCAAATTGCTTCAATCAAATCAACAAACTTAGCTTCACTAAAAGCTAAACTCCTCAATAGCTTCACTTAAAGCTATCGAATTCCCCCTTAGACTCACCCGAGTCTAATTACAAATACTCTCAAAAACCCTTACAAAAAGGATAAAAATTCTCTAAAAATAAAATCAATAAGTTGCACAAGAAAGTATTATAAATGAATTGGCATTTTCAAAACAAAATTTTCTTGTAAAAATTCTCCCAAAATTACGTATGATTTAATGGCTCATACTAAGGCAAGTTTTGAAGAATAACTGAGTCCACTATTAATAGAGCTAAAATCCCTAATAAAAAGGAATATTCCAACCATTATTCCTTATCCAAAATAATCATGGGAATAATGTGGATTTTAATAACCAAGTCTTCCTGCGGTTAATCTTAAAATAGGCATTAAACATGACCAATTCAAGCCCACGGTTATTTAGCAATAACCACTGTTCCCATTTACTAATAATAGCTTATGTTCCCTTAAGCAGCAGTTCCCTTGTACTAAATTTAGCTGCAGTTCCTCTTTCAAATTATAACTGCTGGAACTTCAGGCTAAAAATAAACACGGTTGAGCTTTCCAATAATAGGGACGGTTGCTTATTACTAATAATAGGAATGGTAACCTATTTTCTAATATTAAGACCGGTTCTAAAAAGTAATAATAATAGCTAAGACTTTTTCAACAGCAGTTGTTCCTATATTTAGCAAATCCAATATTCACTAAATATAGATCCTAAAATAAAGCTAAGTAAATACGAAAAATCATTTTGGAAAATCTTTTGCCAATTAACTTTAATAAATTATAATTGCAACACATTAACTTTATTTTCTACATCAACTAAAAAATAATAATTAAATAGTAATCAGAATTTTTAGCAGACGTAGGCTGACTCTAGTTAGGAACAGTGCGATGTCTCTGAATTCCAGTTTAGCTAGAACATCCAACTTGGGAACAGTAGACTTTCTGTCTTCATTTTACATCCCAAGTGATATACTCTTCTAACATCTCTTGAATCCTTTTGACACGTACATTTCCATGAACGAAGTCATAGGTACTATCAACGATCATAATTACAACCAGATATCGACCTGCACATAATCTCTTAAAAACATATTTCTTTAAATAAAGTGTAGTCATCATCAAAACTCAAGAGGTCCAACAAATTCCCACTTTTTGATGATGAAAAACTTTTAAACAAATTTAAAACACAATAGAGTAAACCAATGTTGAAGAGCATGTTACACTAGTGGAAAAAACCTCGTTTACTGCGGTTTTTTTTGCCATTATTTGCTGCGGTTTTGGCCCCCAGCAATAGTGATAGCAGCAAAATGTCCTACTTTAAATGCTGCGGTTCAAAACCGCAGCAAATAAGGGCATTATTTGCTGCGGTCATGGGCTAAAACCGCAGCAAATAATGGGTGTTATTTGCTGCGGTCATGGGCTAAAACCGCAGCAAATAATGGGTGTTATTTGCTGCGGTCAGGGGTAAAACCGCAGCAATAAGTGTCTTTTTTTTTTTCTTTTTCCGTTTAATCCTTATAATAATGCAATAATATTACAATGTAATAACAGTGATTAATCCAATGATAATCACAGCTAATCAACATTAATCTCTTTGTAATAATAAACTCTCGCTCGTATATATATATAATATAATATGTACGTACATATATATATATATATATATACATTAAATAAACTATAAAAAATAATCAATAGTAATTACAATTTATCAAGGACAAATATTAGCAAGATACACGGCAATCTTGTCTTTTAATTCGCGCATCTCTTCACTTCTCAAAGCGCGTGTTTCCCTCGGAATGTCGTTTAAAACCTATATTATAATATTAAAATAAAAGCTATTAATATAGAAACCTTAGATTTTACCAATTATAAATTTAATTAAGAACGTAACAAATACTTACGGCATCTATATTTTCGACTCCAAATTCCTTCACGGAATTTATAATATCGTCCATAAACTTCAGCGCGTAGTAGCCGCAGTCAACGGAAGAAGGAGGTTGTTGAAAGCACTGAGAGAAATTAGAAGTTAGTGTCAAAAACGGTTAAAAACGCACAAAAATTGCAACTTAACACATAAATTCTAGAATATGACTATGATTTTCAATTCTAACAACTTCTACACAATAATATATACCAAATAGTGTTGTGTGCCAAGTTTCGTGCAAAACAAACAAAGTTTGAGCTACTTTACGCGCGGAGTTGACAAAAACGCTTAAAAACGCATAAAATCGCAACTTAACTTCTAATTTCTAGCATATGACTATTATTATCAATTCTAACCATTTCAACACAATAATATATGCCAAATAGTGTTGTGTGCCAAGTTTCGTGCATAACAAACCAAGTTTGATTACTTTACGCGCGAAATTGACAAAAACGCTTAAAAACGCATAAAATCGCAACTTAACTTCTAATTTCTAGCATATGACTATTATTATCAATTCTAACCATTTCAACACAATAATATATGCCAAATAGTGTTGTGTGCCAAGATTCGTGCATAACAAACCATGTTTGTCCTACTTTACGCGCGAAATTGACAAAAACGCTTAAAAACGCATAAAATCGCAACTTAACTTCTAATTTCTAGCTTATGACTATTATTATCAATTCTAACCATTTCAACACAATAATATATGATAAATAGTGTTGTGTGCCAAGTTTCGTGCACAACAAACCATGTTTGACCTACTTTACGCGCGAAATTGACAAATAAAAACGCGAAATTGACAGCATCAAACTAGTGACCAGACCACCTTGCACGACACGTGGAGACCAAACCTATGCATCCAGGACCTAGGCTAAAGTGGAAATGGAATCTTGGTACTTGGATCTAGCTATCAAGGTCCTAAAACCATTCTAAAAATCCCCGTGGACACCTAGAAGCTGAGCCGAAGGAGGGCTGGTCGACAGTTTGCTAGATCAGAATTTTTTTTAAGTGTTTGTGGTTTTTTCGTGTTCTTTTCATGATCATTTGTAGTTTTTGACTGTGTCATTAATCAAATCTTACGCACAACATTAATCCTTGCATAACCATGGCGTTAATCAGCCCCGGTTTCGCATCAAAACCAAGTTTGAGCTACTTTACGCGCGTAATTGACAAAAACGCTTAAAAACGCATAAAATCGCAACTTAACTTCTAATTTCTAGAATATGACTATTATTATCAATTCTAACCATTTCAACACAATAATATATGCCAAATAGTGTTGTGTGCCAAGTTTCGTGCATAACAAACCAAGTTTGAGTACTTTACGCGCGAAATTGACAAAAACGCATAAAAACGCATAAAATCGCAACTTAACTTCTAATTTCTAGCATATGACTATTATTATCAATTCTAACCATTTCAACACAATAATATATGCAAAATAGTGTTGTGTGCCAAGTTTCGTGCATAACAAACCATGTTTGACCTACTTTACGCGCGAAATTGACAAATAAAAACGCGAAATTGACAGCATCAAACTAGTGACCAGACCACCTTGCACGACACGTGGAGACCAAACCTATGCATCCAGGACCTAGGCTAAAGTGGAAATGAAATCTTGGTACTTGGATCTAGCTATCAAGGTCCTAAAATCATTCTAACAATCCCCGTGGACACCTAGAAGCTGAGCCGAAGGAGGGTTGGTCGACAGTTTGCTAGATCAGAATTTTGTTTAAGTGTTTGTGGTTGTTTCGTGTTCTTTTCATGATCATTTGTAGTTTTTGACTGTGTCATTAATCAAAGCTTACGCACAACATTAATTCTTGAATAACCAAGGCCTTAATCAGCCCCGGTTTCGCATCAAAACCAAGTTTGAGCTACTTTACGCGCGGAATTGACAAAAACGCTTAAAAACGCATAAAATCGCAACTTAACTTCTAATTTCTAGCATATGACTATTATTATCAATTCAAACCATTTCAACACAATAATATATGACAAATAGTGTTGTGTGCCAAGTTTCGTGCATAACAAACCAAGTTTGAGTACTTTACGCGCGAAATTCACAAAAACGCTTAAAAACGCATAAAATCGCAACTTAACTTCTAATTTCCAGCATATGACTATTATTATCAATTCTAACCATTTCAACACAATAATATATGCCAAATATTGTTGTGTTCCAAGTTTCGTGCATAACAAACCATGTTTGACCTACTTTACGCGCGAAATTGACAAATAAAAACGCGAAATTGACAGCATCAAACTAGTGACCAGACCACCTTGCATGACACGTGGAGACCAAACCTATGCATCCAGGACCTAGGCTAAAGTGGAAATGGAATCTTGGTACTTGGATCTAGCTATCAAGGTCCTAAAACCATTCTAACAATCCCCGTGGACTCCTAGAAGCTGAGTCGAAAGAGGGCTGGTCGACAGTTTGCTAGATCAGAATTTTGTTTAAGTGTTTGTGGTTGTTTCGTGTTCTTTTCATGATCATTTGTAGTTTTTGACTGTGTCATTAATCAAAGCATACGCACAACATTAATCCTTGCATAACCAAGGCCTTAATCAGCCCCGGTTTCGCATCAAAACCAAGTTTGAGTACTTCACGCGCGGAACTGACAAAAACGCTTAAAAACGCATAAAATCGCAAGTTAACTTGTAATTTCTAGCATATGACTATTATTATCAATTCTAACCATTTCAACACAATAATATATGCCAAATAGTGTTGTGTGCCAAGTTTCGTGCATAACAAACCAAGTTTGAGTACTTTACGCGCGAAATTCACAAAAACGCTTAAAAACGCATAAAATCGCAACTTAACTTCTAATTTCTAGCATATGACTATTATTATCAATTCTAACCATTTCAACACAATAATATATGCCAAATAGTGTTGTGTGTCATGTTTTGTGCATAACAAACCATGTTTGACCTACTTTACGCGTGAAATTCACAAAAACGCTTAAAAACCCATAAAATCGCAACTTAACTTCTAATTTCTAGCATATGACTATTATTATAAAGTATAACCATTTCAACACAATAATATATGCCAAATAGTGTTGTGTGCCAAGTTTCGTGCTTAACAAACCATGTTTGACCTACTTTACGCGCGAAATTGACAAATAAAAACGCGAAATTGACAGCATCAAACTAGTGACCAGACCACCTTGCACGACACGTGGAGACCAAACCTATGCATCCAGGACCTAGGCTAAAGTGGAAATGGAATCTTGGTACTTGGATCTAGCTATCAAGGTCCTAAAACCATTCTAACAATCCCCGTGGACTCCTTGAAGCTGAGCCGAAGGAGGGCTGGTCGACAGTTTGCTAGATCAGAATTTTGTTTAAGTGTTTGTGGTTGTTTCGTGTTCTTTTCATGATCATTTGACCAAACCTATACAAAACCCATAAAATCGAATTTGTGTACCTTTCTTGCTATCCATTTGTGAAATGTGGCTCTGGATGTCGATCCCATTTGTCCACGCACTCTTTTCATTGCGCTGAAACGCATGGGAAAAGTAATACCATTTATATATATATATATATATATATATATATATATATATATATATATATATATATATATATATATATAACACTTAATTAAATCAAATTGGTAAAATAATTAATATTACGTACGCATTCAACAATGCTTTGAATCTTGTGTTGCGAGGTAGGCTGTTAGGTTTTTGTAATGAGTCGAAGACGTGCACGGTGTTCGTTAAAGGACATATGATCAAAAGTATCCAATGCAAACTACAAACACATATTTAAAATCAACAAATTAGAGATTAGGTGACTTTAAAAATCAAAAGATAAGTTCAATTTCAAAAATAAAACTTACTCTTCCCAATATGGAGGCAGAATGAATGTGTGTTTACATGCAAGGGAATTAGTCAAAGCAGTCTCAATGTATGCTCTGACGACATCTGGATCATTTCTATATTTACTACACGAAATCGTCTCCGGACAAAACCATCCAATTTTTATTGGAGGTTCGCAAGAATTACCTCCTCGTAAACCGCACTAAACTCACAAATAAGAGAATTTTGTTAGTAATTCGGTCATTAAAACAATTAAACAACAATGCCTAACTTGTAAGATAATGAACATCACCTCATGTAGACATGGAAAAGAGCTACGTTCAGCATCTCTCCTCTCAAAAATTGCCCGATGTCACTAGGACCAATAATTACATACGGGTCTTCTGAAAAGCAGTATTGCTCCTTCAGCAGGGGCAACATGATTGGGTCCTCCTCACTTATGCGAGATGCACAATAATGCAGCCATTTGCAATCTTGACAGAGATCTTTTAGCTCCTCATCAATCAAAATTGGAGTGCTTGGCATCGACTTTGACCTAGTCGATACCTTTGCTGAGGAACCGACCTCTCTACAAGATCCCTTTGGACTCTTTTGCTATTTCAATTCATAAAATTAAATTAGTGTGAGCATGCAATTAAAAAAATAAAAATAAATAAGGTACAAATGATTATTACCATGTTAGTGAATCGGACCCAAGCATATGGCCATGTGACGAAACTACCTAGGGCGTCTGATAGTTTCTCAAGGCTCCATGCTGGCATTGGAATTGGGAGTGAGAAATCTTCAAACCCCTTTACAATAGTCTCCACGGCCACACTGATGTGGCCACTTGTAACAGGCACTGAATGCACTGTTTGGCCCTCTTTATTTGGCTGTGCCATACCATATGCAACCTCAGTTAAGTCGCCATCACTAGCAACACCTAACTGAGGCAGCAAAAGAGAACAAGGAGTCGCCTCCTGAAAATTGTGTCGTTTAGTATAATAAGCATCATAATAAAATTTTAATTACGCGTTGCAATTTAAATTAATAAGTGCTTATATATTTAAAAACTATGTACCTGTAGCACTGGCACCGGAGTTGGCTCCGGATTTTGAGCAACGGGGGTATTAGTAAAGAGCTGGGGTGCTACGGGGGTAATGGGCTCGGGTGTTGGCTCGACCAAAGCGTTAGAATCCCCATGTTGACTTCCCTGATCCTCGACAATCAGGTTTGCCAAGTCCACAATGGGTGCACCCACCTTTTGCAACACGGTGGCCAAGTTCGCGAGAACGTCCTTCGTAATCTCCGCTCGGAGGGTTGCTGCTTCTTCCCGCAGTGCCGTTCGGGATTGAGTAGCAACACACCCTTTGCCGATTGCCTTCTGTAACCCCACGCGGACGCCTCCTTTTCCGACTACCCGCCCACAGTGGTCTTTCCCTAAGACCATATGCAATGCGTCAACATTGCCTTTTGGGGTGAACTCCCCCGTAGCTTCTTTTTCCTTCCAGCCCATCTGTTCAAACAAAAAGTGACATATATAGTAATTAGTATAAGTACATCAAAGCCAAAGAATACAAAACAAATGAAGAATATACTTAATAATTTCAAAACTCACCACAGCATCAGCAACCTTCTTCGTTCCCGGATCATTAATGGTAAATTTACCACTTGCATCTCGGGAATGAAGCCCGCAATACCAATCACGAACCTTAAATTACGAACCTCATCCCCAAAAGTCTTATGCAACCTATCAATACTCTTCCACTCCGGAGAATCAGATGGATGTGTGAGCAAGTCACCTTTCTTCACCCTATCTGCATGCCACCTCAAATGTAACGCATCTTTCTTTATAGAAAACAAGCGCTTGAATGTAGATATTATTGGAAGATACCACAATACCTTAGCCGGGGGCCCTTTAGCATCCCGAGCCCCTTTACGCTTGTAGCGCGATAACCTACACCTAGGACACTCTTCTAAGTTCTCGTTTTCATTCCGATACAACACACAATCATTCGGACACGCATGAATCTTCTGGTACTCTAAGCCGAAAGGACACATGAGCTTTTTGGCATAATATGTCGACTTTGGAAGTTCATTTCCCTCAGGAAGAAACTCACCTAACGCTTCTAATAACATTGTGAAACTAGCGTCACTCCAATTGAACTTTGACTTAATGTTGAAAATTGTCAACACTGCTGTTAGTTTGGTGAACTTTGTACATCCAGGGTACAAAGGCTTTTGAGAAGCCTCTGTCAACAAGTCAAAAACACGAGGACGTTTTCCTAACTCATCCTCGACTCCCTCCATCATCTCATCAACACGGTCCACATCCTCATCGACATTCTCTTCATCTGTCTCATACCCATCAACATGATCTACTACATCCTCATTGACATCGGCCACATTATTGACGTCCTCAACAACACTTTTCTCTTTGTAAACTCCCTCCTCACCATGCCAAACCCAAACATGATATTGAGGCCTAAACCCACGTCAAAGTATGTGCTCCCTAAGGATATCAACACTATCTACCTTTGATACATTGCCACAACTGACACATGGGCAATAAAAACCAACTCCCCCCATCCTAACTTGATGTTCAACCGCAATACTACAAAATTCTAATACGCCATCAATAAATTCCGACGATTCAATGCTTCCATACATCCAAGAACGATCGTTTGTCATCCTAATTAGTGTGATTAATTGATTCAAAACAAAATTAATACACAACTTTTAAACATATATACTTATTTATAATTCTAATAAGTATAACAATTAACAACAAACCACATTTTTAACAAATATCAAAACATCCGAATTAAAATTAATTTTAAATTATAAGTCAAAGTATTTGACTTATGATCTACTAATTTTCTTAATGAATTCAAAATTTGATAGTTGTATGAGTGACAAAAAGCAACAAACCTCCACATCTCCCTTAGTTCGTATTCTTAGGTAGGCCTTTTATAACAAGAAAAAAAAGTGATCAATCCATGTGGTAAAATTGTTTGACTAGGTTTATCCTTTAAAGTATATACCAAGGGAAAAGTAAACAAACAAACACCAATAATACACAACTACAACTTTTAAATTTATTGTATATTGTATTCAATAAAAAATATTTATTATTTTATTATAAAAAAAATAAAATAAAAAAAACCAAAGTCATATTAAGTCAAGGGTCACTGTTACATTTATCTTCACAAATATGGAACTGGTGGCACATTCTTTTTCTTTTCTTTTCTTTTTTTTTTTATATCTTTAACTAACTATTATTTAAAAACAAATTTCTTTTTCATTTCTCATGCCCATTTATATTTTTTTCATCAAGATTGGATAAACGATATTTTATATGCAATTAAATCTTCGAAAACCTTTTTTTTGTCAAATTTAGATATTTACAAACCCACGTACATCTTCATTTTTAATTTTAATTTTTTAGTTTTCTTTGTTTTGATCATCATCTAGATTAGATTGAACTAATATATAATCTAATCAATGAAATAATAAGTGTAAAACAATCACATGCGACCAGCAACAAGAACAAAGCAAATGCGACCAGCAATAAGAACAGAAGCAACAATTAGATATTTCAATGCTTATTGAAATTAAAAAGAGAAATAATACCTTAATTCGTGAGTTTTGAAGATGAACAAGCAAATGCCTTTGGTTTCAAACAACGGTTTTGAAGAATGCGCATACAGTAGAACAAGCAAATGCACGAAACAAGCAAACGTTTGTGAACACAGTAGAACAAGCAAACTTTTGATTTCTGGGTTTGTGAATGACAATGAAGATGAACACGTACAGTAGAACAAGCAAACGTTTGTTCTGGGTTTATGAATGAAAATAAAGATGAACACGTACAGTAGAACAAGCAAACGTTTGATTGAGAGAACAAAGCAGCAGTAGAACAGCAGTAGCAAACGTACAGTTCTGGGTTTTTGGTTTTCAATGGGTTCGTTTGAGAGAACAAAAGGCAGTTTAATCGTTTTGTATGAAGGGTTTTGTGAAGGATTTATTGTGAAAAAGAAACTGATGATTATGGCGGGTTTTCTTAAAATTCCAAAGCTCATTTGCTGCGGTTCAAAGGAAACCAGAGCAATTAAGTTATTTTCCCGGTTTATTTGCTGCGGTTCATGAAAAACCGGAGCAATTAAGGAAATAATGAAGCGCTATTTGCTGCGGTTTGGCCTTAACCGGAGCAATTAATTTGTTTTGAATAATATTTGCTGCGGTTCATTGGTTAACCGCAGCAATTAAAGGTTTTTTTTTTTTTTCCTAATTCATTCTCCTCTTTATTGCTGCGAATATGAAAAAACCGCAGCAAATAATGAGCAGCAAATACAATTTTTTCCACTAGTGTTAGAGATTAAAACAACTTTTCTTAACTTAGTAAATATAATTTACCAAGCATATCATGAATCAAATTATTCTAAAATATACACAACAAAAACTCATACAATCTCAGCATAAAACATAAACAATGATGTAAAATTCAGAGTATGTAGATCAGAGCTTAAAAACAGATCATTATATTTGAATATGTAGATCAGAATCATAATATCAGATTAGTTCAAAGCAAACATCAGAAAATTGAGACAGCAACAACAAGCAATAAACAATCATCCATCATGAATCATAATCTTAATCCTAATGTCCAACATAATAGATTTAATCAGAGCTAAGCATACTTAAGCATTATTTAAGTTTGTGTCAAATATTCCCCCTTTTGACATCATTCAAAAAGAATAAGAGCAATCAAGCCACAGCACTAAGCATATAGACATAGTCAAAGAGATAATAAGGATGCACAGAGTAAAAAAGCAGTAATAATGAATGCAAACAAGATCAGCTATGATTAATCTTCACAGGTAATTAGTAGCATAAAAGAAAATGTAGTTCATAGTATGAATTAGACAAACAGTACCCCAGCTGGTACAATTGAAAAACATGAAAAGATTCTTTGATAAAAGTGATGGTTGCAACAAATAAGAAGATATTAAAAAGTATCAAAAGGAATTAAGATGCAGGAGCTTCATCATCCACATATTCTGTCTCCACCTCTACTGTGTCGAGTTTGGCCCCCAAACGTGCTTCCATATGGTCCATTTGAGTAGATAGTGAGGCTATAGATACACGAATTTCATCTTTAAAAACAAGGAAGCTGGACTGCAATTCGTTAAGTTTTAGGAGAATGGAGGATAGATGGGCTGTTGGAACTGTAGTGTCACCTAAACCTTGATTTGATGATGTGTGTACTAGTGGTGGTGATGATGGTGGTATAGGTGACTGTGGTGGTGAAGAAAAGTTATGGGGTGAAGGTGTGGTCGGTTTAGGTGAGGAAGGATGACTTCGTTCAGCTGTTGTGTATGAGGTTGAGTCATCGTCAAGAATAACAACAGGTTTTTTGCCTTTGGAAGCTAGCCTACGACTCTTCCTAGGGGTTGAACCAGAATGTTGCTTGTTAGGCAAAGAACCCTCCTCATTTTCTTCCTTTTCTTCTTCCACAGCTTCCTTCACATTTTCCTTTTCAGCTTCCCCCTTACATGAACTTTCCTCCTATTCCTTAACAAAATGCCCTTCTGCTTTCTCAGTGGCAGAGGGAACAGGCTTCTGTTCCTCCTTATTATTTAATTCCTCCTCCTCAACTTTATCTTCATTTTCTCCTTCATTGGTGCCCTCCTTGTTGTCAGAAATCACATCAGATTGTTCACAAATATTCTCAAGAGTCCCATTTTCATTTACTTTAAGATGCAAGTTATTCAGACTCTTAACACCTATTTTGTTATTTGGACCCATGGGAAAATTTTGACCTTCAAGAGGAACACCTAGCTTCCTAAAGATCCATGTCAACAAACCACCATATCCTATCACATATCTTTTTGAAATGCAGTCACTCAAATGAGAAATCATCAATTAGGGAAAGTTTATTTTGATGTTATTAGCCATACAGTATATCAATGTAGCATCTCTTAGACTAACCTCACTGCGTTTGGATGTGCGAGGCAAAATGAATCTTCGTGCTATATTATATAATAGTTTGTGCATAGGAGACAGTACATTGTGGCAAACCTTTCCCATCTTTTCATTTATCCCCAAAAACTTCCAGACAAGCTTCTCATCAATCCCAGAAAAAATGATTTTTGACCCAACAAAATATACATCAAATCCAGTGGAAGGTACACCTAACCATTCTCCTAACATCAGACTATTAAATTCAATTTTGATCCCCTTAACAACACTTGTACAAACGCCATTGTCAATAGAAAAGTTTGAAACAAACTCACGCATCAATTTTGGGTACATTGGATTACAGCAGTGTTCTGCCATCAAAGATTCCCAAAATTGATTTTGTAAGATTGCGTGAAATTGAGGAAAGAAATTGGATTCATACCATTGCTTGTCAAGTCCGAAACCAACAATCATCTCTTTGGATAACTCTTCAGCACTGACTGGAACAACAACTTTTGCCCTTTTTGAAGACGATTTCTTTACTGTAGAGTCTCTCTTTCTCTTTATGCTTTCATGCACTCTAGAGGCAACCGGGGTTCCCTGTTGTTCTCTTGAAGAAGACTCAGGTGCAGTAATTAGAGGTGTTGGGTGAATGATTTTTAAAGGTTTGGGTTGTTTCATCTTTGGTGTACGGCTCTTAGTTCTCATGGTTATTTGATGAGTTTGTGGAGTGAAATTTTGCAGAAAATTCGGGAAGATGAAGATGAATTGGGACTCAAAGTTCATTGCGACTGAGGATGAGGGGTTTAGGGCTTAACTTGTGAGAGTGTATATAATGAATGTGAGGGGACGTGTGTTTAGGTGTTTCATATTCCTTATTTAATTTATGCGTATGGACACCAAGTGTGAAATGGAAACAGACGAATTTAGTGATGAATTATGATGATTTAACTCTCACTATTTTAATGGAAATTGCTGGATAAATATATGTATATATATTTTATGAAAATAAAATAAATGAAAATTTTATGCTACTTCAGTCTGATAAAATTAAACATGCAATCTTAAGAGCATTCACAGTATATGCTTTCAAATAGTGCGTACCTGATCCTTTCGATAATCGATTTTTCAATCAAGATTTTGTGATTGATCGACCTATTCAATTTTCATTCTGTCTTTAAGGATCACATGTTTCACTCACTTTAATGCAGCTTGATCATGCCAAGTTTCAATCTCATTTTCTCATGTTGTTCCCTTGGAAGCGGTTTAGTCATGATATCTGCTATTTGCTCGTTGGTGTTTACATGCTTTAAAATAATATTTTTATTTTCAACATTATCCTTAAAAAATTATGCCTAATGTGGATGTGTTTTACTCGTGAATGATGCACTAGATCTTTAGATATGCATATGGCACTGGTATTATCACAATAAATAGGAACACATTCAAACTTAATACCAAAATCTCTTAGTTGATGTTTTATCCAAAGCATTTGGGAACAGCAAGCTGTTGCTGCTACGTATTCAGCTTCGGCAATGGATAATGCAACAGTGTTTTGTTTCTTTGAACAACATGACACTAAACATGAGCCAAGAAATTGTACCATACCTGACGTACTTTTTCTATTTACAAGATCTCCTGCATAATCTGCATCACTAAAACCTTTCAAATCATAGACATCACTTTTAGGGTAAAATAGGGACAAGTCATCTGTTCCTCTTCAAATATCTTAGAATTCGTTTTACTGCAGTGAGATGTGATTCTTTTGGATTGGATTGAAATCTAGCACATAAGCCAACACTAAAAGCAATATCGGGTCTACTAGCAGTTAGATACAATAAAGAGCCAATCATGCCTCTATACATAGTTTGATCAATATTTGTTCCATTTGGGTCTTCATCTAATCTAATATTTGTGGCCATAGGTGTATTGTTGGTTTTAGCATTATTCAACCCATATTTCTTGAAAAGTTCTTTTATAAATTTTTGTTGGTGAATAAAGGTACCATTAGCTGTTTGTTTTATTTGTAACCCAAGGAAGAAGTTTAATTCTCCCATCATGCTCATTTCAAATTCGGTGCTCATTAGGTTAGCAAATTCTTTACACAATAGTTCATTGGTGGCACCAAAGATAATATCATCAACATATATTTGAACAACTAAAATATCTGAACCTCTATTCTTAAAGAATAAGGTTTTGTCAATTTTGCCTCTAATAAAGTCATTTTGAATCAAAAACTTTGATAGTCTTTCATACCATTGCCTAGGAGCTTGTTTCAAGCCATAAAGAGCTTTATCAAGCTTGTAGACATGATCAAGACAAGAGGTATTTTCAAAACCTGGGGGTTGTTCAACAAAAACTTCTTCATCAAGAAAGCCATTTAAAAAAGCACATTTCACATCCATTTGATATAATTTAAAGTTCATGAATGCAGCAAAAGAAATTAAAATTCTAATAGCCTCTAACCTTGCTACCGGAGCAAAAGTCTCGGTGTAATCAATACCTTCTTGTTGGTTATACCCTTTGACCACGAGCCTTGCATTGTTTCTTACAATTATTCTGTGCTCATCTAATTTGTTCCGAAATACCCATTTTAAACCAATTAACTTTTTGTGTTTTGGTTTGGGCTCCAAGTGCCATACTTTGTTTCTTTCGAATTCAATCAATTCATCTTGCATGGCTACTATCCATTCGGAATCTTTTAGAGCTTCCTCGTGGTTTTTAGGTTCAAGTGATGATAGGAACGCAAAGTGCGCACAAAAGTTTCTAATTTGGGATCTGGTTTGCGTTCCCTTATTCATATCACTAATGATCAAATCAAGAGGGTGGTAACTTTGATATTTCCAAGGCTTAGGCACAAATTCTCTTGTGGGAACAGAAGCATGTTCTGTTTCATCTACTTGATTATTGTTCTGTTCAGCTTCTGGATCTGCTTGCTCGTCTGTGGGAACAGCTGGATTGGAGACAGTCTGCTGTTCCTGAAGTACTGTCTGTTCCTGATTATTATCGTTCCTTTCAGCCTCTTCTGGGATCAGCTATTCGCCTGCTGTTCCTTCACCTAGCATTTTCGTTTCTTCATTATCGTCTTCTAGATGAGCAAGACCTATTTTAACATGGTTAATATCCTGTCCACTTGTTGAAAAGTTAGTTTCATAAAAAATGATATGAACTGACTCTTCTACACTCATTGTTCTTTTATTATATACCTTGTAAGCTTTACTATGTGATGAGTAGCCAAGAAATACTGCTTCATCGCTTCTTTCATCAAACTTGCCTATACTTCGTTTTCCATTAACATGAACAAAATATTTGCATCCAAATATACGAAAATAGGAAATGTTTGGTTTAACACCTTTGAGTAATTCATAGGGTGTTTTTGAAGAGATTGGTCTTATTAACACACGATTCATAATATAACAAGCAGTATTAACGGCCTCAGCCCAAAAATTTCTAGGTAGACCGCTAGCAATCAACATGGTTCTGGCCATTTCTTCTAAAGTTCTATTTTTCCTTTCTACCACTGCATTTTGTTGTGGTGTTCTAGGTACGGAAAAATTGTGATTAATTCCATGTTCATTGCAATACATTGTAACATTTGAATTTTCAAATTCTTTTCCATGATCAGACCTTATGTGGATTATTTGATTATTGGTAGATTTTTGTATTTTGTTTGCAAAGGTAACAAATTCATCAAAGGCTTCATCTTTGCTTACTAAAAACAAAGTCCAAGTGAATCTACTATAATCATCAACAATGACAAATACATATTTTTTGCCGCTACGGCTCTGTATTCTCATAGGTCCACATAGATCCATATGAATTAATTCTAGCAGTCTAGAGGTAGTCACCATATTCTTTGATTTAAAAGATGACCTCACTTGTTTTCCTTTGGCACAAGGATCGCAAATTTCTTCTTTAAGGAATTTTATAGCCGGTAGTCCTCTAACTAGGTCTTTTGATCTTAATGTATTAATCAATGTATAGCTGGCGTGACCTAGACGCATATGCCAAAGAAGTGGTCGTCTTCTATAACGCTTAGACACGTCAGACTGGTTTTGGGAACATTGTCCAGGTTCACTACATAAGTGTTCTCTTTTCTGATTCCCTCAAGAACGATGTCTCCTATGTCATTCCTAGAAATAATGCACTTTTCAGAAGTAAAGTTCACAGAGTTACCTTTATCGCAAAATTGAGAAATGCTAAGTAAGTTAGGTTTCAAATTCTCGACTATAAACACATTATCGATAGCATGGGAACATGACCTTCCAACTTTTCCTTTGGCGATTATCTCACCTTTCATATTGTCACCGAAGGTTACTGTTCCCCCATCATGTGCTTGGAACACCCACTGTCGAGATACCATGAGCTGTTCCCACTCACTTGGACCTGAAAGAAATCAATGGTTAGTTACAGGAACCCAGACTTTCTTGGGTTCCTTGTCGATCTTGCATGAATCATTTTTCTTAATCTAAATGTTATCGACATAGTTTATGTTGGAGATAGTGTACTGTTTCGTTTTGGTGCACTGGTTCTTCAGATGGCCAGTTCCTCCACAGTAGGAACAGATTCTGTCACTAGGGAGATCAACGTAAGCCTTTTTCTTCTTGTTATTCTTAAAATAATTTAGGCCTTGTGAATTTTTACTTTTGGCATCTTGAATCCATTTGGGAGTAATTTTGATTTTCCCTTTTTCTCTTGAATTTAATTCAAGCTTGTCATCATTGTTACGGTTGGATTCTTGATTTAATTTTAAATTTTGAAAATCATAGCACAAATCTTTAGTAGATGCATCATTCAATTCTTCATTTAAGCCTAATAATTTGTATTGCGATAACTCAATATTAAGAATAACATTTTCATTTTTAATTCCCTCCATATTTTCCTTTAGAATTATGTTTTGGTCCAACAAACCGAAAAATCTATTTTGGACATTGGATCTAAAGGTGTTTATATAGGAGGCATTGTCTTTACTTACTTTGAGCTCCTTTTCCAATTGGAGACACTTATCTTTACAATTTTCAAGTTTAATTTAGGTCTCCTTTAGCAATTCTATTAATTTATTTTTACTCAATTTGGATGGATGGACAGAAAATGAGTTAGAAGAACATACCTGCTTTATGGCAAGGACATTAATTTCCATCTTCTAAAAATATTCTTTTTCAAATTCGGTTATGGGTTTGGGAACAGTTTCATGATTGGAGTTAGTAGTGGTTACCTCAAAGTCTCCAATTTTGATGACTCTCCAAACTTGATAATTTTCCGCTTTGATGAAGATCTCCATCCTATTCGTCTAGTAAGTATAGAATTTTCCATCAAACATGGGTGGTCTTTGAGTAAAATATCCTTCTTCCATTCACTCGTTCATAATTGACATTTTTGGGAATAGTAGGATTCTGCCCTCATGGTTTCCTGATCTACTGGGAACAGGGCTCTGATACCAATTGTAGACTCAATTAGGAATGGGAACAGCAACAAGAGGGGGGTGAATTGTTGTTGTTACTAGTTTAAGCATTTTTGCCCTATTTTTGCGGAATTGAATAAAATAAATAAAGTTCAAACTTAGAGCGAAATAATTAAAAAGACAAACGATTTTTACGTGGAAACCTTCTAGGCCTAAATAGAAGGAAAAACCACGACCCCTCGGGATTTCTAAATTCTCCACTATGTTTAAGGCAACTCGTTACAATTACATTAAACATCTATCTTCACTCGAAGCGCATCAACTAGGCCAACTTCTCTCTCAAATTGCTTCACTCAAAGCAACAAACTTAGCTTCACTAAAAGCTAAACTCCTCAATAGCTTCACTCAAAGCTATCTAATTCCCCCTTAGACTCACCCGAGTATAATTACAAATACTGTCAAAAACCCTTACAAAAAAGATAAAACTTCTCTAAAAATAAAATCAATAAGTTGCACAAGAAAGTATTATAAATGAATTGGCATTTTCAAAACAAAATTTTCTTTTAAAAATTCTCCTAAAATTACGTATGATTTAATGGCTCATACTAAGGCAAGTTTTGAAGAATAACCGAGTCCACTATTAATAGAGCTAAAATCCCTAATAAAAAGGAATATTCCAACCATTATTCCTTATCCAAAATAATCATAGGAATAATGTGGATTTTAATAACCAACTCTTCCTACGGTTAATCTTAAAATAGGCATTAAACTTGACCAATTCAAGCCCACGGTTATTTAGCAATAACCGCTGTTCCCATTTACTAATAATAGCTTATGTTCCCTTAAGCAGCAGTTTCCTTGTACTAAATTTAGCTGCAGTTCCTGTTTCCAATTATAACTGCTGGAACTTCAAGCTAAAAATAGACACGGTTGAGCTTTCAGATAATAGGGACGGTTGCTTATTACTAATAATAGGAATGGTAACCTATTTTCTAATATTAAGACCGGTTCTAAAAAATAATAATAATAACTGAGACGTTTTCAACAACAGTTGTTCCAATATTTAGCAAATCCAATATGCACTAAATATAGATCCTAAAATAAAGCTAAGTAAATACGAAAAATCATTTTGGAAAATCTTTTGCCAATTAACTTTAATAAATTATAATTGCAACACATTAACTTTATTTTCTACATCAACTAAAAAATAATAATTAAATAGTAATCAGAATTTTTAGCAGACGTAGGTTGACTCTAGTTAGGAACAGTGCGCTGTCTCTGAATTCCAGTTTAGCTAGAACATCCAACTTGGGAATAGTAGACTTTCTGTCTCCATTTTACATCCCAAGTGATATACTCTTCTAACATCTCTTGATTCCTTTTGACACGTACATTTCATGAACGAAGTCATAGGTACTATTAACGATCATAATTACGACCGGATATCGACCTGCACATAATCTCTTAAAAACATATTTGTTTAAATAAAGTGTAGTCATCATCAAAACTCAAGAGGTCCAACAATGAGTAAGGACAAAGTTTATTAGCCTCCAGCTTGCTACTCATTGTCCAAAGCAGAGAAGCGGACATTTTGTGAGTGTTTGTATGGCATTAAGGTTCCGTCTGGGTACTCATCCAACATAAAGAGATTTGTGAGCCTAAATGGTGAGCTGAAGTTGGGAAGCATGAAATCTCACGATTGCCATGTAATGATGCAAGTGTTCTTACCAATTGCAATCCGTGGAATACTGCCAAAACTTGTGAGATATGCTATTACCGAGTTATGTTCGTTCTTCAACACAATTTGTAGTAAAGTTCTTGATCCCTTTAAACTTGATGCACTTCAACTCGAAGTGATTGTAACTTTATGCAAGTTTGAGATGTATTTTCCACCTTCTTTCTTTGACATAATGGTTCATCTTATTGTCCATCTCGTTCGTGAGATCAAGCTTTTGGGTCCAGTTTTTTTAAGGTGGTGTTATCCTTTTGAAAGACACATGGGTGTTTTACAAAACAAGGTGAGGAATCCAGCACAACCCGAGGGGAGTATGATTCAAGGCACTGTGAGCGATGAGATTAGTAACTTTATAGCCGAGTATTTGGCCATGGCAAAGCCTATTGGACTTCCCACCTCTAGACATGAAGGGAGGCTTGAGGGAAAAGGAACAATTGGCTCCAAATCAGTCACACCTCCTCGAGAAAGCCTTCTACAAGCACACTTGTATGTGTTGCATCATATTCCGGAAGTTCATCCTTTTTTGAGTGAGCATTTAGATATATTGCGCACAAAACATCCTTCTAAAGGGGATAGGGCATTGATGCAGTTTCATAACAAGACGTTTATTAATTCGTTTCATAATCAAGTAATAAGCGAAGAACTCAAGCGTGTATCCGAAATTGTTAAGTGGTTAGCTTTTGGTCCTCGTGATGATGTCAACAAATATGAGGGTTACGATGTTAATGGCTTCACATTTGGACTGAGGGTCAAGACAAGAAGTCATCGTATGTACAGAATAGTGGGGTTTCTATTTTGGCGTCATCTACATTTTACACGAGTGCGAAGGATCAAGCGCCGGTTGATGCTAAATTGGTATACTACGGGCGGGTATATGAAATATGGGAGCTTGACTACTCTACTTTCAATATTGGTCTTTTCAAATGTAAGTGGGTAGATAATAATCGACGATGCATTAAAAATGACGACCCTTGTGGATTCACTCTTGTAGACTTAGCTCGTTTGTGTGATAGTGAGGAGCCATTCATACTAGCTACACAAGCCAAGCAAGTACTCTACATTGTCGACCCGTCTGATAAAAAATGGTCTATTGTTGTACCGAGAAAAAGAAGAATCCTTGGTATAGGTGACGTTGAGGATGAGGAAGAATATGATGCTTTTGAAGACTCCCCTCCCTTTATCAATCCAAAATCAGCGGATCAAGATGATGTAGATCATGTAGATGTTGGTTATATGCGTGTAGATCACACGGAAGGATTACATTTGAATTAAGTGATTCACAAGGTATGAATTTAAAGCTTTTTAAAGTTTTTTTGGCACTTGGTTTGTTTTGCATGAGACATTGCAGATAACACTATTTGTTATATATTATTGTGTTGAACGTATTAGAATTGTTTTAGTCATATTCTTAATATTACTTAGTTTATGTTCTACTATATTTCTATTCATACTCTTTCAGGTACTAATATACAATGCATCTATTCAGAGACGAAATTGTCTCCGAGATTGAGACCTCGGATAATGAGCATCGTAGTTATGACAGCGAAGAAGACCAAATTGTGAGATACGAGCGTATGGCTGAAGACGCTCCACCGATTAACAATGATTTTGAAACTGAAGACGCCCCACCAATGGATGCTCCCACTACCAGTAAAAAAATAAAAGGGCGAGGTCCTACGAAAAACCTCAAAGTCACAGAACCCATGCATTTGGAATACAATGCATTGGGTCAACCCTGCGAAAAATGGCGTAGGCAATATGGAAAACAAGTGGGTCTATGTATCCGCAACCTTTCCATATTGCACGCATGGAACGAGGTTCCAGAGAGTTTGAAGAACTCTCTATGGAATGATACTGTGGTAAGCAACTTTACTATTTTTACTCATTTATTTTCATTTTAAAATTTATTTTATTGACAGTAATAAATATAAATTTTTTTTGTAGAATCTTTTCCACATCGAGAGCGATGAGGAAAAGAAGAATGTGTTTCTTTCAGTTGTTGCTGAAAGATTCAGAGATTTCAAATCCAAGCTAGTAATTGGCTGGATTACGAACAGATGGGCTGAATAGAGATTTCAAATATATATATCACTTTTTATTTGAACAGATGGACTGTAAGGAAAAAGAAGCTACGGGGGAGTTCACCCCAAGAGGCAATGTTGACGCATTGCATATGGTCTTAGGGAAAGACCACAGTGGGCGGGTAGTCGGAAAAGGAGGCGTCCGCGTGGGGTTACAGAAGGCATTCGGCAAAGAGTGTGTTGCTACTCAATCCCGAACGGCACTACGGGAAGAAGTAGCAACCCTCCGAGCGGAGATTACGAAGGACGTTCTCGCCAAGCTGGCCGCCGTGTTGCAGAAGATGGGAGCACCCATTGTGGACTTGGCAAACCTGATTGTCGAGGATCAGGAAAGTCAACATGGGGATTCTAACGCTTTGGTCGAGCCAACACCCAAGCCCATTACCTCCGTAGCACCCCAACTCATTGCTGCCTCAGTTAGGTGTTGCTAGTGATGGCGACTTAACTATGGTTGCATATGGTGTGGCCCAGCCAAACAAAGAGGGCCAAACAGTGCATTCAATGCCTGTTACAAGTGGCCACATCAGTGTGGCCGTGGAAACTATTGTAAAGGGGTTTGAAGATTTCTCACTTCCGGTTCCAATGCCAGCATGGAGCTTTGAGAAACTCTCACACGCTCTAGGTAGTTTCATCACATGGCCATATGCTTGGGTCCGATTCACTAACATGGTAAGAATCATTTGTACCTTTTTTTTTATTTTTTTAATTGCATGCTCACACTAATTTAATTGTATAAATTGAAATAGCAAAAGAGTCCAAAGGGATCTTGGAGAGAGGTCGGTTCCTCAGCAAAGGTGTCGACTGGGTCAAAGTCGATGCCAAGCACTCCAATTTTGACTGATGAGGAGCTAAAAGATCTCTCTCAAGATTGCAAATGGCTGCATTATTAAGTGAGGAGGACCCACTCATTCTGAACCTGCTGAAGGAGCAATACTGCTTTTGAGAGAGCCCGTTTGTAATTATTGGTCCTAGTGACATCGGGCAATTTTTGAGAGGAGAGATGCTGAACGTAGCTCTTTTCCATGTCTACATGAGGTGATGTTCATTATCTTACAAGTTAGGCATTGTTGTTTAATTGTTTTAATGACCGAATTACTAACAAAATTTTCTTACCAGTGAGTTTAGTGCGGCTTACGAGGAGATAAATTCTTGCGAACCTCCAATAAAAATTGGATGGTTTGTCCTGAGTCAATTTCGGGTAGTAAATGTGTAAATGATCCAGATGACGTTGGAGCATAGATTCAGACTGCTTTGACTAATTCCCTTGCATCTAAACACATTCATTCTGGCTTCAAATGTGGAAGAGTAAGTTTTATTTTTGAAATTGAACTTATCTTTTGATTTTTAAAGTCACCTAATCTCTAATTTGTTGATTTTAAATTTGCGTTTGTAGTTTGCATTGGATACTTTTGGTCATATGTCCTTTAACGAACACTGTGCACGTCTTCGACTCATTACAAAAACCTCAAAGCCCGCCTCGTAACACAAAATTCAAAGTGTTGTTGAATGCGTACGTAATATTAATTATTTTACCAAGTTGATTTAATTAAGTGTTATATAGATATATAAATAGTATTACTTTACCCATGCGTTTCAGCACAATGAAAAAAGTGCGTGTACAAATGGGATCTACATCCAGAGCCACATTTCCAAAATGGAAAGCAACAAAGGTACACAAATTCGATTTTATGCGTTTTTAACCGTTTTTGGCACTTTTGCGTGTAAAGTAGCTCAAACTTGGTTTGTTTTGCACGAAACTTGGCACACAACGCTATTTTGTATATATTATTGTGTTGAAGTTGTTAGAATTGAAAATCATAGTCATATGCTAGAAATTACGTGTTAAGTTGCGATTTTATGCGTTTTTAAGCGTTTTTGTCAATTTCGCGCGTAAAGTAGCTCAAACTTGGTTTGTTATGCACGAAACATGGCACACAAAACTATTTGGTATATATTATTGTGTTGAAGTGGTTAGAATTTAAAATCATAGTCATATGCTAGAAATTACGTGTTAAGTTGCGATTTTATGCGTTTTTAACCATTTTTGGCACTTTCGCGCGTAAAGTAGCTCAAACTTGGTTTGTTTTGCACGAAACTTGGCACACAACACTATTTGGTATATATTATTGTGTTGAAGTTGTTAGAATTGAAAATCATAGTCATATGCTAGAAATTACGTGTTAAGTTGCCATTTTATGCGTTTTTAACCGTTTTTAACACTTTTGCGCATAAAGTAGCTCAAACTTGGTTTTGATGCGAAACCGGGGCTGATTAAGGACTCTAACAAACATAACTACTTCCTTGCTTAATCATCAAGCACGTACATTACATGTCAAATTAGAACAGAAAACAAAACAGCCTATATATCTAAGTATCGGCTTTATTACAAAACTGTCGAGCAGGGGACCTTGTAGCTGAGTTTGTGAATTCTGTGAGTACTATCAACATGGTTCTTGGACCTTGATTTCTTGGTCCATGTACAGAGATGCCATCCTCCAAGTTCCCACGTCCATCTATGTAGTAGGTAGTGTCATCCGTGCTGTGCAAGGTGGGCTGACAGGCGGATGGTCGTTCTGTTTGTTCTGTGGCCTGTTGAACAGAATACTTGTTTCTGTTTTGCTCAAATGTTGCTGTGATGTTCCTCATTGCTTCCTCCTGACTTTGCCATGTTTGGACATTCATGTTTGGTCTAGATTGAATCTGGCCTTCCTTATTTGACACGTTCAAATCAGTAGGTGCAGCAGTGGGGGTAGTCATCAAGTCTGTAAGTATCAAACCAGTAGGTTGTTCAGCCGTATACTCTTCTTGGCTTGTCTTGGCTTGGTTTGTCTTGATTTGTGGGCTGTCCATATTTAGATCCATATTTGGATCACAAAAACTACAAATGATCATGAAAAGAACACGAAACAACCACAAACACTTAGACAATTCTGATCTAGCAAACTGTCGAGCAGCCCTCCTTCAGCTCAGCTTCTAGAAGTCCACGGGGATTGTTAGAAAGGTTTAAGGACCTTGATAGCTAGATCCAAGTACCGAGATTCCATTTCCACTTTAGCCTAGGTCCTGGATGCATAGGTTTAGTCTCCACGTGTCGTGCAAGGTGGTCTGGTCACTAGTTTGCTGCTGTGTCGTGAGGTCTGTATGCAGCCTTGTGTGCAGCCCTCCTTCAGCTCAGCTTCTAGGAGTCCACGGGGATTGTTAGAATGGTTTAAGGACCTTGATAGCTAGATCCAAGTACCGAGATTCCATTTACACTTTAAACTAGGTCTTGGATGCATACGTTTAGTATCCACATGTCGTGCAAGGTGGTCTGGTCACTAGTTTGTTGTTGTGTCGTGAGGTCTGTATGCAGCCTTGTGTGGGCTCCTTTGGTATCTTCATTTCATACAACCACATATGTATCAGATTTACTAGAAATTATTGGTATATATTATTGTGTTGAAGTGGATATAATTGAAAATCATAGTCATATGCTAGAAATTACGTGTTAAGTTGCGATTTTATGCGTTTTTAAGCGTTTTTGTCAATTTCGCGCGTAAATTCGCTCAAACTTGGTTTGTTATGCACGAAACTTGGCACACAACACTATTTGTTATATATTATTGTGTTGAAGTGGTTAGAATTGAAAATCATAGTCATATGCTAGAAATTACGTGTTAAGTTTCGATTTTATGCGCTTTTAAGCGTTTTTAAGCGTTTTTGGCACTTTTGCGCGTAAAGTAGCTCAAACTTGGTTTGTTATGCACGAAACTTGGCACACAACACTATTTGGTATATATTATTGTGTTGAAGTGGTTAGAATTTAAAATCATAGTCATATGCTATAAATTACGTGTTAAGTTGCGATTTTATGCGTTTTTAACCGTTTTTGGCACTTTCGCGCGTAAAGTAGCTCAAACTTGGTTTGTTTTGCACGAAACTTGGCACAAAACACTATTTGGTATATATTAATGTGTTGAAGTGGTTAGAATTGAAAATCGTAGTCATATGCTAGAAATTACGTGTTAAGTTGCCATTTTATGCGTTTTTAACCGTTTTTGACACTAACATCTATTTTCTCTTAGTGCTTTCAACAACCTTCTTCTTCAGTTGACTGCGGCTACTACGCGCTGAAGTATATGGACGATATTATAAAATCCGTGAAGGACTTTGGAGTCAAAAATATAGATGTCGTAAGTATTTGTTACGTTCTTAATTAAATATATTAATGATAAAATCTAATGTTTCTATATTAATCTTTTATTTTTATATTATATTATAGGTTTTAAACGACATTCCGAGGGAAACACGCCCTTTGAGAAGTGGAGAAATGCGCGAAATAAAAGACAAGATTGCCGCGTATCTTGCTAATATTTGTCCTTGATAAATTGTAATTAGTATAGATTATTTTTTATACTTTAATGTATATTATATATATATATATATATATATATATATATATATATATATATATATATATATATGTACGTACATAATATTATATTATATATACGAGCGAGAGTTTATTATTACAAAGAGATTATTGTTGATTATCTGTGATTATCATTGGATTAATCATTGTTATTACATTGTATTATTATTGGATTATTATAAGGATAAAACGAAAAAAGAAAAAAAAATAGAAGTATTTTCTACGGTCAGGGGCAAAACCGCAGCAAATAATGCCCCACTTATTTGCTGCGGTTTTGCCTCTGACCGCAGCAAATACCCCTCCTTATTTGCTGCGGTTTTGCCTCTGACCGCAGCAAATAATGCCCTTATTTGCTGCGGTTCTTAACCGCAGCATTTAAAGTATGACATTTGCTGCTATCACTATTGCTGGGGGCCAAAACCGCAGCAAAAAATCGCCAAAAAACCGCAGCAAACGAGGTTTTTTCCACTAGTGGTAAACAATATGGTATTGAGGTTCTTTGAGATGAGCTCAGTAATGGGCATTACTAGAAAAATCCAATCTTTGAAATCCAACACCTTTTTACTCTTTTCGTTTGTTGGGAAGAAGTTTGTTCGCTCTTTTCTGCATATTTGGGTTGATCATTGTCGGGTTTGAGATGAAACAACCATGAAAGGAGAGCAGAAAGAGGAAAGGGAAAAGGAAAGAAGAAGAAACTAACCATGATTAGGTTTAATTAAAAATCTAACGGGCATTTAACGGAAAAATGATTAATAGTGTCACGGTTGTAATTATCATATAGTTGGGAGGTACCATTGAAAGTAACTGGGGTAACCTTGATATTTTGCTATAGTACAAGGGTACCATTGATAATATCCCATTATTTTATGCTATTTAAAGCTGCCTTTTCTAAAAACCGCAGCAAATGTCACGCATCAGATACTTTTTTTGCCACTAGTGTATGGATTAATTAATCTATTGATACAAAGTTAAATTGTAAGTTTAAATAAATTAAGTTCTTGTTTTCAATGTAACAAGAAAGCATAAATTCAACAACCTTTCAATATATTCAATCATCAGTTTCTGGAATTAAATAAACTTTGAAGAAAAAACTAAACAATGCAACATTAGATAGGAAAAGTTGAGTAAGAAACTAATACCTCAGTTGCAAAATGTAGTACCTTCAATTGCTTCTTCATGATGAGTGTTTGGATACAAGAGTGTTTGAAGAACTTACAACTACTACTTCTACTTACTAAGAATTACAAAATGTAACTGGTGTTTTTTGTTTTCTTGTTCTTAGATGCTCAACAATAGAGGAGAACACCCTTATTTATAGGGGAGCAAAATCAATCCTAACCACTAATTCATTACATAATTTAATTGAAACATCTTCCTAAAATATCTTAGCATAAAGCCCTGGAGAAGTCTAGAGAATTTTATGTCTATGCTTGAGTCAGAGAAGATGAAGAAATTGGGGAAGAATTTAAACTGGACTACTTTTTACATTGATATTTGATATCTTATAAGGGATGATAATTGTAAGTAGAATATTTTGTTATTTGAATGAAATCACCCATACCATATTCCTTAAAAACTGTTGTTTCTCCATATGATAAATTATATGGCAATAAGCCTACTAATAGTCACATAAAGATTTTTGGTTGTTAGTGTTTTGTGTCAACTTTGAAACAGGGAAAAAAGAAGTTTGATTCAAGAGCACAACCTTCTGTTTTTCTAGGATATCCCCATGGTCAAAAAGGCTATAAGGTCTACAGCTCAGTCACACAAAAGATCCTCATATCAAGAGATGTTACCTTCCATGAACATCATTTTCCTTACCATCTCACTACAAACTTTTCTTCCCCTTTTTCACGTTTTTACCTACCCTCTCATACAAACATACCCAATTATGACTCCTTTCGTCACCCTTTAAACATTTTTTCAACTATATCACCAAATTCTAATACCCCTGATCACATTCAAGAAAATCAAAACATTGTCCTTGAAATAACCACCGCTCAAGACCCACAACCTCTTCTTAGAAGATCAACTAGAAGTCTAATACAACCATCATATTTAAAGGATTACTACTGTCAAGCTGCTAGTGATGCAACCCAGAACCAATGGTGCAGCCTTATACATTCTTCTACCTTTCCCAAACAGCAGCAATTTCTCGCGGATACTTACATAGATTGGCATGAACCCTCTTCATACACACAAGCATTCAAAGACCCCTTTTGGATCAAAGCTATGGATACAGAATTAGAAGCATTGCACCATAATAAGACTTGGGATGTTGTTCCCTTGCCACTCGGAAAGAAAGCTATCGGATGTAAATAGGTCTTCAAGATCAAGTTGAGAGCAAATGGTTCTTTTGAAAGAGTTAAGGCGCGTCTAGCTAGTTGCCAAAGGGTACACACAACAACATGGAGTAGACTACCAGGATACTTATTCACCGGTTGTATAGATGCCAACTATACACTGCCTTATTGCCCTTACAGCATCCAAGAAATGGAGTTTATTTCAATTGGATGTAAATAATGCATACTACACGGTGATTTGCATGAAGAAGTATATATGCCTCCTCCTCCAGGTCTTAGTTATCCTCCATCCATGGTTTGCAAGTTAAACTAGTCCTTGTACGGCCTCAAACAAGCATGTCGCCAATGATTTGCTCGCCTAACTTTCGAGCTTCTCTTACTGGGTTTCAAACAATCAAAACAAGACTACTCTTTGTTCATCAAGCATGACCCTACATCCATCAGTGTAGTTGCTGTCTACGTGGATGATACTATTGTCACTGGAAATAACACAAATGACATAGCTGCTTAAGGACCATTTGCATCAGACTTTTAGCATCAAAGATCTCGGCTAATTGGGTTTCTTCCTTGCCATTGAAGTTACACATCTACCTGATGGTGTGGCCTTGACTAAAATAAATTTACTCACGAATTACTTTAAACCTCTGGCATCCAGTCCTTCAAACGGGCTGTTACTCCCTTACCTTTACACACCAAAATTCATTCATATTCCTCTCCACCTTTCCACAATCCCACCTTATATAGATCCCTAGTTGGAAAACTCAATTTCCTAACAAACACGCGCCCTGATCTATCTTACACCACACAAATCCTTAGTCTCTTTATGCAGCAACCAACTGAATCCCATTACCAAGCTCTCATTCACACTTTTAATTATATCCATTCAACTATTGAGCATGGAATATTACTCAAAGTTGCAGACAAAATCACCTTGCAAGCTTACTCTGATTCTGACTGGGGAGCCTGTATTGACTCAAGGCGCTCATTACTGGTTATGTCATCCTTCTTGGTTCTTCCCCTATTATTTGGAAGTCCAAAAGGCAAGGGACTGTGTCTAGATCATCCTCTGAGGCTGAATATAGAGCCATGGGTGCTGCCTCCTCCAAGATTACATGGCATGTGCATTTACTTGAGGAATTGGGAGTACAGGAGCTCAAACCTGTCACACTATATTGTGATAGTCAATCCACACTACAAATTGCCCATAATCTTGTCCTTCAAGATAGGACCAAATACATTGAGATCGACTGTCATTTCACTAAAGAGAAAGTCATGGAAGGTCTCATACAGTTAACTTATCTCCCTGCCTCAAGCCAGTTAACTTTTTCACAAAATTCTTACCATCCTCTCAGCATCAAAACCTTCTGACCAAACTTAGCATGATAGCCAACCTACCAAGTTTGAGGGGTGATATTGGTAATTATACACGTCCCAACTACAAGGACAGCTCATTAACTCCTCATATGCAACAAGACAACACACCAGCACCATCATAGTTTGCTAATAAAACATAAGTCAGTTATTATGGTCATAACAAACTCCTTTCAAGGTTCCTAAGATGTATCTATATATATTAGGTTCCTCTTCTTTGTAATAAGTGATTTTCATGTTCTGAATAATACTTCTTCTTCTTAATCATTCTTGAATGAATTGATATTCTACTTTGCATAAACCAAAAACAAAGAAAATGATTCAAAATGACGTGGAGATAATACTTTAGAACATTAGCAGTTGTCTAGTTGTTGATACTAAATGGTGGTAATGAAAATAATTTTTAGTATAAATTTTCAAAAAAATATATAATGTCATTCCATGATAATGAAGCTTTCATCATAAAAAAAAGATCATTTAATACCACCATTTTTATGGTAAACCATTTGAACCAATTTTGTAAAGAAAATGGTGTATTGGAATCAGTGGCGGATCCAGGATTCGAAGACCCATGGGTACCAATAAATGGACAAAATATCGACATCATTTTATTGTAAAATTAACAATTGAAATATTTATTATTTTGACAAAATTTCATCAAAGTCCACTAACGTAATCACCACCCGATAGAAAATTTCATCAACAATCAACATAAATTTTTATTAAAAAAACTACTTGGACAAAATTTCATAACATTTCAAGACCATTGACTAATTTCATATCAATACATTTAGTAAACTAGAACAAAATTTAATTTGACTCGAGATATCACATCCAAAATCTGTCGGAACACCTTATGTATACCCTAAATTCCACATTGGTAGCAAATAATATTTCTAAAAAAATGACTCATTTGAGCCCTTCACAATTCAAATAACCAAATTGAGTGACAAAAATTAGTACAACTCTTTTGCTTACTCACTTCATAATCTTTCCTTTTAGAGTTCACTTCTCCATTTTTTGCTTTCATTTCAAAATCAAAGCACCAACACCCAAAAAATCAACAAAAAACTAAAACCCAAAGAAGGGTCTTTTTGTTAAGAGGTAGGAAGAATATAAGGAGAAAAGTAGCCACTACAAGAAAACTTGTTTTTAGCAATAAGTTTTAGCAACGACTATATTTTTTTCGTTGCGAAAAATACAAATTGTTACAAAATCCGTTGTTGTTGCTAAATAATCGTTGCCATAAAAAAAATGAGCGCGGGCTTTGAAATAATTAATATTTGTTTTTTGCAACGATACCAGTCGTTGCTATAAAGCATTATTAGGTAACGCAACAACACGAGTCGTTGCAAAAAATTATTTTATGTATTGCAACAACAATGTCGTTGCAAAAAAAAAAATTGAAAACCAAATACACGGGAAATTGGAGAAAGAGAGAAAGCTTGCTTCAGAGAGCCAAGCCTCACGCGACGCGAAACAGTAAAATCGCCTCCTCCCTGCTTCAAGCCTCCTGCCTGCTTGCCTCGCCTCCGGCCTCCCCACGTCGACGTCGTACCTCCGGCGCTCCTGTCCCTGCCTCCCTAGTGCCACCGGCCACCGCCGTCACGCCGTACGTTTAATCGTTTATGAACCCTAGTTTTTTAATGTTGGTTTTGTCGATTGTTGTTTACTCGTTTTGATGCCGGTTTTAATAATTGATATTGATTCTCTATTTCTCTTGATCTTGATGTTCTGAATCAAATGTTGAAGATGAATGTTGGTTTTGATGCTGGTTTTGATTTTTGAATGTTGGTTTTGTCGAGTATGTCGACTGTGGTTTACTCGTTTTGATGCTGGTTTTGATAATTGATTTTGATTCTCTATTTCTCTTGATCTTGATGTTCTGAATCAAATGGTGAAGATGAATGTTGGTTTTGAATGCTGGTTTTCATCATTCGTTTTCTTTTTGATTTTATGGTGAAGATGAATCAAAATATGAATGCTGGCCTGGTTTTGATGCTGGTTTTGATGCTTGAATGTTGGTTTTGTTGACTGTCGTTTACTCGTTTTGATGCTGGTTTTGAACCCTAATTATAATTTCTTCATTTATGAACCCTAATTCCCTAAATCCCTAATTATAATTTGTTGATTTACTGATTTGTTTCATTGTTTCTTCATATCAGCTCTTCAATTTCTTGTTTATTCATCTCTAAATCTGTAATTTTTTTCCATGTTTGTGCTTCTTTGACTTTGTAGGATGAAAACTGATAAAAAGCTTTTTTTATTTCTGGGTTGATAATGCTGCTTATTTTTCCAATTAATTCACAAAAGCTTTTTTTATTTATAAATTTTATGAAAAATTTCCATTAGAAATCCTAAATAGCCTTGGGTGAAGCGGATGTGAGGGTTTGACTTATTTAGATCTCTAATACGTGAAAAAAAATCATCAAATGGGACCATGTAATGAACTAAAGATGGGGTTATATCAGTTAGTTTTTTCCTTTAGGATATGCCTATTTAATCTACCTTAAGATACTCATCTTAACTACCCAATCTTCCTACAATGTCTCATTTAAAAGCCCAATGTTATGACAATTTGACTCTATAATAGTGTTGGTCAGATGGCTCTCCTGGATTCTTCTAAGTCTTGTGTCATTGACTCATTGTCAAGTATCTTTGGCAATTTTTGAGCTCTCCACACATTTTCTAGCGTTTAAGCAAGGCTGAAAAGCCTCAGGTAAGCAGTTAGCTTATTTTTCGCATGTTCAGAATGTGCAGTGTTAAGAGGCTTGCAATACATAAGATAATGCTTCAGTGAGTTGCTTCCTGCATATGCTCTTTGCTACTTTTTGAGTGAGTTTCATATGCTCAGTGAGCTGCTTCCTGGATTAGACTCAAAAGAAACTGTACCTTCTTTGCACAAACTTATCCCTTAAACTAGTTCATATCATGCTAAATGCAGCTAACAAAAGCATAGCGGCTGGACTTCAGGCAACTAAAATCTGTTTTTCATGTTGCAGATTATCTAAGAAAAATCATTGTACAAGGAAGATCCTCAAAATCCACCAAAGTTGGTGACATCATGACTGAACAGGTATGTCACATCTCATCGGGAATATAAAGAGGTCGTTTCGTTACATAATGACCAGTTTATAACAGTTCTTGAGCCTACCGAATCGCAAAACCCCGTTATGTAACGTATAGGAACAACCATTATTAGCTGTCACTCTTAACATATAAACCATTATTAGCTGTCATTTTAAGTGAAATGTATCATGAGATAAGATCCTTTTGGCGGACATGCTTTTGATGATAATTTGTTGCTTTTCTTTCGAATGATAACCGTAGGAAATCAGAATTGTGACTTATAATCATCAAAAAAGAAAAATTAGAAAGAGGACTATTTTTTTATTTTTAATTAATTTTTAATTTTTGAGGAATTAGGCAGGTCTCAAATTTCTCCTAAAAACATTATTGGAGAGGAGTAATTTAAGAGATTCAAAATTTCCATGATTACTATATTTTGAGAGAATAAAGTTTTCAATGATGTAGATCTTCTTGTGAAATTCCTGTAGGTGTTTGATGAAATGTAGATATGCTGTTATCTCTTATAATTGGTAAAAGTAACTAAGTTTTTATATGGTTTTTAGTAAGGCATCATATTAAGTAGGGTTATTATTAGTTTCTTAGTGCCTCAAGAGGTCTAATACAGCTTTTGTGCTTCCGAAACAAGTATAACTATTAGTAGAGAGCACAATGAGTGAGCACTCACAATTAAATTACAAATGGATACAAGAAATAGTGGATAAGAATAAATTTGTGTATTATATGGAATACAATGTAGACATGGAGGTTGAGTGGCTTATGTAAAGGCTACTCTGTTATGTGGCTTCTCTTGCTTGTTTGGATGGGTAGTGTACTGGTGTTGTTTGTATGAAAATGGAGCAACATTTCCCTATATGTATAAGTGCAATGTCGGTTAACCTTTGGCAAAGAAATGATGTAGAGCTATCTCAAGGTATTAAGAAAGAGGTTCTCATGAATGTTCCCTCCACTGACATTCATTTTTTCCATAGAGTATTCTAGTAAATCATGATGATCATGTGATGGATCATCACTTGAGCTAACTATAAAACTTTGGGCTACTGACACAACATTCCATTTGTTTTCTATCTATTATTTATGATCAAACTTGTATGGATTGTATTATAATAAGGTGGAGCAAGTTTGTTAATAAATTTATTGATGAAGTATATATTTGTTATAATTAAAAGGTGTTGTATAATTTTTGGTCATGGCCTCGAAATTATTCAAGATGGATCTGTCTGGCAAGTATAGACTCAATTTTTGACATCGTGGAGTACTTTCATCTAATATCCCGATGAAAATGGGGTAAACAAGCGTAAGACCCGTTTGGTTTTGTAAGAGCAGTCATCATCTAATACCTTTGTTACTTTGAATTTTAACTTCGTTAACAATTGATCAATTCAGTTGGAGTTTGTTGGAAATGGGACGCGGTGTTAGCAGTGGAGGTGGACAGAGTTCATTGGGCTACTTGTTTGGAAGTGGAGAGGTTCTAAAGGCAATGCAGCTCATGACAGGTTAGTTAGCTAATTCCAAATTCTGGTTCCTTTCTTATAATATTTCTAGAGCAAATGTAAAACTTGAACACTTTCGTGCTTGTAAATATGTATTGCTTGTTTTCGGGTTGCTTATCGTCTTGGACATCGGTTGAAGAGAAGAGGTGGAAGCTAGTAATGTTTGAGCATTGAAATTATATTGTTCTTTTCAAATTGAAGCTGGTAATGTTTATTCAAGTTGATTTGTATGTTATATCATAAGGTAAGTACTATGTTGCATATAGTGGGATCCGTAATTCTATATTGGTGTATGTTTGTTGTTCTCTTCTTGAGTTTATTCAAAATAAGACGGAAAAGTATTAGAATACGAGGTAGATAATTAAGTATGTTATTTCATGTGTTATGTACTATGCTTATGTGCTGCATATAGTAGGATCCATAATTCTGTATTGGTGTATGTTTGCTGTTCTCTTTTCGAGTTTGTCCAAAATAAGACTAAAAAAATAATAGAATATGAGGTAGCTAATAAGTTAAGACCATTTGTGCTCTCTTACAGGTCATTAGTTTCATGGGTTAGTTTGAAAGGCGAGGCTTCAACAAAGTACTTTACATGTTTATTGCTTGGAGAGTTTTGAATGGATGTTTTGCTTATTTTGCAGATTCAATACAAACGGAGGTGTTAGATTCAATGGAAGCAGATGAAATTGAAGCATCAACTATGGAGATTGAGAATGCAAAGTGCCTATCACTTGTAAATTTTTACATGAAAACTTGTATATGGTAGGAGAATTATTTCGGAAAATTGGTTATACGTTACATGTATATGAATTATGTGTATTTTTGACACACGATAATATTTGGGACGTGTGATATTTTGGGATACAAATTAATATATAATGATAATCGGTGATATTAGTTTAGTTGGTTATAAATTATTTATTATTTTAATTGTCTAGTTTATATATAGATTGTAGATTGTTTTAGAAGATAACAAAGTCGTTGCGAAAAATGTGTACATTTTTTGCAACGGTAATAGTTGTTGCTAAAAACATTAATAACAAATTTACTTAATTGTTTTCCCCACAGTAAAGTCGTTGCAAAAGATTGACTATCATGTATTGCAACAACTTGAATTGTTGTGCAAAACATATATTTAACAACGAAAACAGTTGTAGCTAAAAATGCAGAAAATTTGGCAACGAGCTTTTTTGTTGCTAAAAACGTTGGAAGGAATTGCAACGATACTTCTTTTGCAACAATAGATCTCATTGCAAAAAACAGATACCTTTTGCAACCACCATAGTCGTTGCTAAAACCTTTAGCTACGGCTGTACCCGCAACAATGGAATTCGTTGTAAAAAACATTTTTAGCAACGAACTCAGGTTTTTAGCAACGACTTTTTCTGTTGCTAAAAACAAGTTTTCTTGTAGTATAGTATAAGAGATAAACTTATATTGATTTATCTTCTATTTCATTTCTATTCCAATATTACAAGAACTTGCACATATATATAGTGCAAGACATTAAGAGGAAACAAATGTGTTACTATTACAAAAGATAGTAACACACAACTCAATGCATTCATGAGTTGTTACATCAATCACAACACTCCCCCCCTGAATGCATTACATATATGTGGAAATTTTATTATGACATTCATAATCCTAAAACTGTCTCATTAAAAACCTTTATCAGGAAAAACCCACTGGGAAAAAAAACGGATCAAAGGAAAAAAGAGTACAGTGAGCATATTTCTCCCCCTGAAGTTAACATATGTCTCGAAGTCGGCACATTCCAATCTTGCGTACCAAATATTTGAATTGCTTTGACGAGAGTGACTTTGTGAATAAATCAGCGGGATTTTCACAGGATTGAATTTCTTGGACTTTTATCTTTTTATCTTTCTACAGATCATGTGCGAAGAATAAATTTGGTGACAAGTGTTTTGTTTTGTCTCCCCTGATGTATCCTTCTCTGACTTGGTTGATACATGCATCATTATCTTCATAAATTGTAGTTGGTGCCCTAGTTGTATCGTGTAAGCCACAATCTTTTTAGAGTTGGCTGATCATGGATCTCAACCATACACACTCTCGGCTGGCTTCATATAAAGCTATAAGTTCTGCATGATTTGAGGATGTAGCCGTTAGAGTTTGTTTTGTTGATTTCCAAGATATTACGGTTCCTGCATATATAAATACATATCCAGTTTGTGACTTGGCCATATGTGGATCAGATAGATATCCTACATCAGCATATCCAGTGAGTATGGCATCATTTCCTGACTGGAAAAATAATCCAAGGTCTATAGTTCCCTTTAGGTATTGAAATAGATGTTTTATCCCATTCCAATGTCTTTCTGTTGGTGCATTGTTATACCTAGCTAATAAATTTACAGAAAATGCTATATCAAGTCTTGTATTATTTGATAAGTACATTAAAGCACCAATGGCATTCAAGTATAGCACTTCAGGGCCTAAAATTTCTTCCTTTTCTTCTTGTGGACGGAATGGGTCATCCTTTATGTTTAGTGATCGTATCACCATTAGGGAACTTAGTGGATGAGCCTTGTCCATGTAAAATCGTTTCAAAACTTTCTTAGTATAATTGCTCTGATGGACAAATATTCCACTTTTCAAATGTTCAATTTGTAGTCCAAGACAGAATTTAGTTTTTCTTAAATCATTCATCTCAAATTCCCTCATCAAATATTTAGCTGTTACCTCAATTTCTCTTGGAGTTCCAATCAGATTTAAGTCATTTACATACACAGCACTTATTACGAAACCAAATTGAGATCGTTTGATGAATACACATGGGCTAATTTGGTTGTTTTTGAATCCTGCTTTCATAAGGTATTCACTCAAACGATTATACCACATTCGCCCAGATTGCTTTAATCCATACAATGATTTCTTTAATTTTATAAAAAAACATTTCTCTAGGTACATTCTTTATTGGTAAGTTTAGTCCTTCAGGGACCTTCATATAGATGTTTGTGTCGAGTGACCCATATAAATACGCAGTTATGACATCCATCAATCTCATGTGTAGGGATTGAGAAACTGTTAAACTTACCAAAAATCTGAGTGTGGTTGCATCAACTACTGGGGAATATGTTTCTTCATAATGAATTCCTGGCATTTGAGAAAAACCTTGAGCTACAAGTCTTGCCTTGTATCTGACAATTTAATTTTTCTCATTTCTTTTTCTTACAAATACCCATTTGAAGCATACGGGGTTTATGCCTTTTGGAGTTTGTAAAATTTGCCCAAAAACTTCTCTTTTTTCTAATGATTTTAATTATGCCTCAATTGCTTTTTTTCGTCTTGGCCAATCAGGTCTTTTTCTGCATTCATTTATCGATATTGGCTCAAGATCATTTTCATCATTTATTATATCAATAGCTATGGAATAAGCAAAGGATTCATTTGGAATGATCCTTTTTCGATTCCATTTTTCTTGGAAAAAATATAATTTACTGAGGTTTCATAATTTTCATCTTTTTCATTATCGGAGATGTCTTCATTTTCTCCTTTATTTTCATTTTCATTTTGAGTATCATTTGGTGCACCTTCTTGTTTTCTCAATTTTCTTGGTTTTAAATCTTTTGAACTAAGTGGCCTTCCACGCTTTCTTTGTACAACAATTTCATCACTTTTTTCCTTTTCATCAGAAATTTCTATTCGAGAAAGAGTATTTGCTGCTAGTATATGTGATTTCGTAACTCTCTTAGTATCTGTGAATGCATCAGGTAATTGGTTAACAACACTTTGAAGATGAACAATTCGTTGTATTTCTTGTTCACTTGATTTTGTTTTTGGGTCTAAATATTCTAAATGTGTTGCTTTCCAAATAAGTTTCATATTTCTTTTCTGTAAGTCCAGATTCTCTCCCCCTAGGGATGGGAATATTTTCTCATTAAAGTGGCATTCAGCAAATCTAGCTTGAAATTGATCACCAGTTAATGGTTCAAGATACCGAATGATTGATGCAGATTCAAAACCGACATATATTCCCATTCTTCTTTGTGGATCCATTTTTGTACGTATATACAACGCATCCAAAAATTTTCAAATGTGAAATGTTTGGTTCATGACCAGCTACTAATTGCATTGGCGAATATTTATGATAGATGTAGGTCTTAGCCTAATCAATGATGTTGCATGTCATATGGCATAACCCCAGGCTGATGATGGTAATTTTGATTTCATTAGAAGTGGTCTTGCGATTAATTGCAATCTCTTAATTAAGGATTCAGCAAGACCATTTTGTGTGTGAACATGTGGCACAGGGTGTTCCACTTTAATTCCAATTGACATGCAATAATCATTAAAAGTTCAAGATGTGAATTCGCTGGCATTGTGCAATCTAATACTTTTTATTGTATAATCAGGAAAATGATTTTTCAATTGGATGATTTGTGCAAGTAGTTTTGCAAATGCATTGTTTCTACTTGATAGAAGGCTTACATGTGACCATCTTGTGGAAGCGTCTATTAAGACCATGAAATACCTAAAAGGTCCACATGGTGGATTAATTGACCCACATATATCTCCTTGAATTCTTTCAAGAAATATATAGGAGATTCAATAACAATCTTCTTTACTGATGGTCTAGTAATAAATTTTCCAAGAGAACAAGAGGTGCATAAGAGCTCATTTGACTGGGGAATCTTAATATTTCTTAGTGAATGTCCGACTGAATTTTCTATTATTTTATACATCATCCCAATGCTAGGATGACCTAAGCGGTCATGCCATAAAGTGAATAGCTCCTTATTGTCTAGTCTTATCACATTTATTTCAATCGGGCGTATATGAGTGAGATACAACCCCGATGAATATGCTGGCATCCTTTCAAGGATAATTTTCGTTCCATTACTTTATGCTGTAAGGCATAAGAATTCTTTTTCATTTATGGTTTTGGTTTCCATATGATAACCATTTTTCCGTATTGCCTTGAAACTGATAAGATTTCTTCGAGATTTACTCGAGTATAGTGCATCATTTATTTCTAATTGTGTCCCCATAGGGAGTATAATGCATGCTTTTCCAGTGCCTTCGATTAATTTTGCTGTTCCTGATATGGTATTGACATTTGCCTCAAGCAATTTTAGGTTTGAAAAATATTCTCGATTTTTCAGTATCGTATGTATTGCTCCACTGTCCAGGAGGCAATGAAATGTTGATCCATTTACTGACATTTCCTTTTCTAAGACAAGAGAAGAAAAAAAAATTTATTATTAATATAAAGTCAAAATACTCAATACAAAAAAAACATAAGTAGAGAATTACAACTTATCAAATGCAAACAAGTTAGATAAACAAAAAATGCATCTAGTCATCTTCAAAAGATGTAATTATCTTCTTCTTGGGGATCAAGTTTGTGGAGGTTCACATCCTCATTAAAGAAATCGAAGACATCTAAGGTGGGCCAAGATGTACTTGCTTCATTTACAAAATTTGCTTCTGCCCCTTTTCCTTTGGTTCAAGTTTGGCGGTAAGGCAAGTTCGCCCCCAATGTCCAGTCATGCTACATCTATTACATGTGCTTTTGTGTTTCTGTACTTCTTTAAAATTATCATTTCGGGGGTAAATATATTTCTTTCATAAATGTGGCTACATCCACGGCCACGATCAAGTCCATGACCACGACCACGACAACGACCATAGAAATTTCCTTGTTCAAACGTATTCATGCCGCTCTTTTCGTGATATTTTCCACGACCTCTGCCTCTTATGAAATAGTTCCCACGACCTTGATGGCGCACATTCCTCTCAATCATCTTTGTCTCATTAAAGGGCATAGTCCCCACAGGTCTCCTGTTGTGATTTTTCAATAATAGTTCATTATTTTGTTCTGCAACAAGAAGTGTTTTCAGCAATTCATGATATTTCTTGAAATGCCTTTCAAGATATTGTTGTTGTAACAAAATGCTATTTACGTGAAAGGTTGATAATGTTTTCTATCATTTCTTCACCTGTTATTATTTGTGTAACAGACTCAAAATTTTTAATTTTAATCTTCCGATTAATTATTCCGAATTTTCAATTCAAATCTGTAATCCTTTGATTATCCATTTCAAACCATCTTTAATTCCTAAATCTTTTCCGATTTTGTAATTTCTTTCAAATATTAAACTTTAAAATAGTATTTTGTTTAAAATCTTTTTATAAGCACTAAAATATTATTTTATTATTTTATAGTACGAAAAGTAAAATATTATTATTATATTCACGATTTTGTAAAACGTTACTTTTTAACTTTCTTCCTTAAACTAACATTACTACTTATTATTTTAACCTTAAAATTTTGATATAATTATTTTATACATAAAAATGAGTTGTATTTTTCAACATTAAGTATAGTTTATGCAAAATTTTAAATAAACTACATATTTTCATGATCAAATTTACCCATTATTTTAAGGTGTATTCACTTGTACATACTAGAACAAAATTTTGATGAACCAAAATCCTTTCTATGGTAACCCATGATGTTCATCACTAACACAAGCTATCACCATTTGCGTACACAAGCTAACCTTCTTCTACACTCCAAACTCTTACACACTCCAAACTCTTACACATTCACTTACACACGACAACTCTTACACATTCTTTTACACACTCTAAATCACTTACACAAGTTAACCTTCTTCTATACTCCTAACACTCTTTTTCATACAATCTAATGAACTACAAAGTTGCCCAAACCCATTATAAATACCCCCCTTAGCCATGAGATCATTTACACCACCATCATCAAATCTTTCTAACATTCTTTCTTATATTTTCACTTGATTAAAATCTTACTACATTGATACCTTTATTAATTGAAAAAAATTAAAGAACATGGAGCTTAGAACACTCTTTATTTAGCTTAAATCATCATCATTATTTTGGGAGTTGGAATTAATTATCTTTGGAGCATTATTATCTATCTTGGAGGATCTTATTTCTTATTATTTTCCCAATTAGTACTTAGTACTAATCCTTGGTGTTAGTATGGTATAACTTCTTACCCTACTCTTTTTGTGGAATTTTACATTATATTTACTTTATAATATGCAAAGTATGAAATATGTTGATATATTTTAGTGGAAGTTAGTTTAATGAAATTATGATCAAGATTATATTAAGTAAGTATATGCTAAAAGTATTTTTAGTATGTTAATTTAATAATCTTTGAACAAGTTTAGGAAGTTGAGTGCAAAATTATATTCTAGTGATATTAAGCATGATTTATGTTATAAACTAGTG
Source organism: Amaranthus tricolor (assembly GCF_026212465.1). NCBI lineage: Eukaryota > Viridiplantae > Streptophyta > Magnoliopsida > Caryophyllales > Amaranthaceae > Amaranthus > Amaranthus tricolor. The sequence goes on along the minus strand of NC_080056.1, from coordinate 22,352,176 downwards.
CTAGTATATTTGAGAGTTATGTGTTACATTAGAAATGTTATTATATTTAAGAATTTATTTTATGTTAGAATTTTGTATTAATATGTTTATGTTAGCCTTCAAACTAGTTTATAAGGTAGTAAGTTAATTTTTTTGAATGTATTTTACTAAGTATGATTATATTAAGAATATTGTTATTATACTTTATTCTGAGATTTAAGTTTATCCTTAAAGTGATAGTAAATTTCTAAGTTATTGTGTAAAATTTTTTATTTTTTTTTAAGTGGTGATGTTAATTATTTAAATCTTGAATTTACTATAATAAATTAAATGAAGTTGTTTTGTTAGCGAAAAAGGCCCCAAAATACTCATATGCCATTCAACCATTATCATATTAAAAAGAAAAAAGAGTTTGATTTATTTTTTTTATATTATTATAAGCTATTTTGTGATAATATTAAAATAAAATCTTAAAAGTTATTTTTGAGAAAGCTTTATAAGTTATTAAATATTGAAGTGATTTTCTTGAATATATGAGATTTCATAATTAAAAATAAAAAAATAACTTTTGTGACATTTAATTACTATTTAGTACAAAATAATATTTTATCTGCTAACTATTTGACCAAAATTTATATAAAAAGATGTAAAAGTATTTTTAGTAAACTTGTTCTTAAACTATGTGTGAAATATTGATTTTTGTGAAATTATAAGTTTTATTTGTTTTATAACTAGAATGTTGATTTTTGCGAATCTAATAAGTTTACTTATTCTTCCAAACTTGAAATAATTATTTTTAGTAAACTTGTTGAATTTTGAACTTATCCAAAGGTTGCAGTTTAACTTGAGTTTTAATTAGAATGTTTGATTTTGTGAGGAGAATAAAGTTTTATTTATTTTAAAGTTGGAAATTTTAATTTTGGAAACTTATTTCAAGAGAAATATATTTTAGTAGCTACTTGTGGAAAATACTAATTTGGATACTATTAATAAAATATTAAGTTATTAGTGTGAATTGACCTATTAAAATAAAGTTATAAATAAAATTTAATGTGTAAAAATTAAGTAATGAATATATAAAGACGTAAAGGTAAATCAAACGTTATGATCAAGAATTATATTAAATAAATGAAGTTACCACTTAGGTTGGTCAAATTCAAATTCAAAGTCAACTTGGAGTAATAAAAATGTGATGTACTTGTGTGAAATGTATTAAATGAATGACCCTGATAGTAAGGTAATATCGAACCATGGACCGGCATGTGAAATCCCGGCGTCCGTGTTGGCCGGCACGTAAAATGCGGTGTAAGACAGGGGATTCGCTACCTATCCTGTAGAGCTCGAGCATAAATATTGTATTGGAGGGGTGACGACTCCCACCACAGTTAGGGTTTTGGACTACGGTTCTCACCTAACCAGACCCTTACATATATCAGATGTCATATTGATGTGCTTGTTGATCAGTGATAAACTTGATTAGTGTTGATGCTATGATGCATGGTACGGGTATGAGTATTAACCAAATGAACTTACTCAAGTGTTAAGATTACCGAATTGTATAAGTGGCAGTAACGTACTTCTGTCCGGATCGATAATGGTATCTTAATGACTTAAAAGTATGTAACAGAAAAAGAACATGGTTAAAGTATACGGTGGTGTCAATTAAGTATAAGTTCGTACTTAAATTATTATTTTGTAAATGTACCGTATGATTTCCGTATTTTGAGCTGGATAGGAAGTTATGCTTGGCGTTAAGCGCTGACCGATTCAATCGGCTGTCATCCATATCATGGATGGCAGCATTTTGCAGGATTTAGTTCAGGTTCCGATCCAAGCCGCAGCAATTACTATTTATCGAGAACTTAGCTGTTTTTTGTATCTTTATTGATGACTTGATGATGATGTATTTTTTTTTCTTTTTGAGCAAACAATATTTCTTATCAGAGGTAATAATATTTTACTTTTGTTTTAAACAATTTCAGTTTTATTATTTAAAGTTTTTACAATTCGGCATTTTGAGACTTCCGCAATATTTTTTTTATATTAAACATTATTATTAAATGTTAATTATATATCGAGATTGCCGCTCTTGTTACAATTTGTCCACAATAGATCAATTTTGATTTTATTAGATGAAGGGCTGAATTATAATCACTAATTGATTTGAAATCTTGAAATCTTAACTCTCGTCATTCATCGATGGCCTTTGGGAGAAGTACACTTTTATTATGGCCAAATCTCTCATTTAGCTCTTCCCAAAGTAATTTTGGGTCCTCATAATTAGTGTATTCGTGTTTGAGACTTTCGGTTAAATGATGTTTCAAAATTGATGCAGCTTTTGCCTTATCTTCGTCAATTTTTATGGGATATCTTTCAATACCCTTTCCTTTGTCGGCGGGATTAAGTTCAATTATTGTGTATGATAAACTTTTTCCTTTTAGATATAATTTTACATTTGAAGCCCATTGTATAAAATTGTTTCCTGTTAATTACAGGGTATTGAGTTCTATCTTTTTCCTTTTATTACATTCTTGTGGGACAGTGGGATCATTAGTAGGTTGGACTGGTGGGTTATCAGTAGATTGTGGCGGCTGATTAGTAGGTGGTTGTGCTGGTGGATTAGTTGCATTATTAGAACTTGGCATTGAGTTTTCATTTATATGGGTATTATTTGGATTATGTCTTCGCAGTTGGTTTAAACCACTATTAGCTGGGTTGGTAGTAACAGATATACAATTTTTTTTCAAGGATAAAGTATAGAACGGTGTTAGTAACAACTTGAATAATAATATTGATGCCGTTTGATTGTTGGTTCATATTGTGGCTAAAAAATATTACAATGTATTGAAAAAAAAAAATATTACCTTCTTGGATTTTTGAGAATAAAAATTGATGTTGATAACGTGTTAAAAGGTAGGAAGAATATAAGGAGAAATGTAGTATAAGGGATAAACTTATATCGATTTATCTTCTATTTCAATTCTATCCCAGTATTACAAGAACTTGCACATATATATAGTGCAAGACATTAAGAGGAAACAAATGTGTTACTATTACAAAGGATAGTAATACACAACTCAATGCATTCATAAGTTATTACATCAATCATAACACTTTTAGTATTTACTCTTGGTTGTGAAATTTCAATGAACACCTACTAAAAATTATCAAATTTTAGCATAAAGTTCAAATTTTTACCATAGATATTGACTTAAAAATACATATTTATACCTTACCTTTGCACTAATTAAAAGGACTTTATATGAAAACAAAGAAGAAACAAGAGGGGGAAAAAAGAAAATAAAAGTGTTAAGACAGCCATACAGTGGTGGCAGGCGGCTGCTGGCCATGGCAACAGGCAACAGGCGACTGGAGATAGGCGGCGGTGGTGGCTGAGGTCGGGACGGCATCCGTCGTTGCTGATTGGGTAGGTTTTAGGTCTTAGGGTTTTATACTTTTATTGTTAGGAGAGAGAAGAGAGAGGGGTAATATTTCTTATTAGCATTACAAAATACATGCCTTGGCCATATGCTTTCCCAGCCAATTTCAAGAATTTTAAGTTTTTCTAAATTTGCAGCTGGGGCACGTGCCAGGAGTGCCCCAAAATAAATACGCCCCTGACTGGATAAAACACACTAAAAATTTATAATCTAATACACCATTTTAATTCGTTGGTTTGGTTAGTAAGAAACATTGAAACTTGCGAGTCACACAAAGTTGAGAAATTATAATGAAGTAATATATAGTAGTTATAATTTTATAAACAATATACTCCCTTTCAATTTTTTTTCAGTTATCCATTTAGTTTTTTAGTTTTTTAACACTATTCATCGATTACTCTTAATTTGTATTTTATTTTTAATGTAGACGTTAAAATATAGTCTTGTGGGATTTTATTTAATTCGTCTCAATGTAAAATTTTATTAGTATTAAATTTTTATAATTTTTAATTATGCACAATTAGAGATATTTAGAATTGAACTAGTGCATTAGATAGTATGCCAAAAATAAATAGGACAACTGAAAAGAATTGGAGGAAGTATTAAAAATAATCTGTTTTCAACTTTGGCGCCAATAGAGCTGTTCAAAACAAACCCGACCCGAGAATCCGATCCGAAATCGAAAATTATCCGACCCGAAAAAATGTAAGTTTTTAAGGTTTACCGAACCGCAATTACCCGAACCGATACTTCACTCGAACCGTTTGATAACCGAAAAGGGCAAAATCGAACTCGAACTGCAACCGAATTTTATAACCGACATATAAACCTTAACCGATGTTACCCGAACTGAACAGTGATCGACCCGAGTCAAATCCGACCCGAATTATGCACGTAACCGAATGTAACCTGACTAAAATCGATTAAGATCGATCTGTTTTTAACCCGAACTGATACAAACCCGAATCGATTATTAATCGAACTGTTTTTAACCCGAACTGATACAAACCCGAACCGATTGTAAATCGAACTGTTATAAATCCTAATCAAATTTTCACCTAATTTTAGCAAATTAAGTCCAATTTCATTTTTCTAATAATACGAAAAAAGGAAGAACACAAGTTCTATACAGAAGAGATTGCATACAGAATATATATATATATATATATATATATATATATATATATATATATATATATATATATATATATATATATATATATATATATATATAAAAACTAATTGAAATAAATTGATCTGCCTATTAGGGCTGGCAAAAGCTGACCCGACCTGCTAACCCTCTTCACATTCAACATCTTCATTATTTTCGAAATTAATTATTGGAGTAACAGGAGTTTTCGGACTAGGTATTTCATTTTCAAAGTCCATCCCTATTTAAATAAAATACAATTATATACTAATTCAAAACACAGTTATTGGAGTAATTGAATCCATGGCTAAAGCAATAAAAAATAATTATATACTAATTCAATCTTGAATGTATTCTATATATGTACACACTTTCAAAGCTAAATATTAAAAAACTAAAGCTAAGAAGGACAACACTTTCAATATTAATGAAGGGCTAAGATTGAAACCATTTTGAAATCAATGGTTAAAATCCAAAATCCATGTGACATTTATAGTTGTATGTAATTGGTTATTGAAAGTTTTTTAAGGATAGAAGAGGTGGACATTATCAAAACCATTCATTCATCCACATTATACATTATCAATAGCTTAAATTTAATTAATGGTAAATACTATTTTAATAAATATTTTCTTAAAAAAGCTAATTAGCAATAAAATTGAATAAGAATTATTTATAATTATGAGGTTATTAAATAACTTATATATTATGTAAACATAATTAAATAAAATTTTAATTCGTTATTAGTGGTTTAATTTCGTTGAATTCATAATAATTGACAACTTGCAAGTTACAATTAAATCTTTAATATACTATCGATTAAGTATTTATGTAAGACAATAAGTCTATGATAGTCTAATAGATTGTTTTGATTAGTTTTGTTCATTCAACTTGATCAAACTTACAATATTCAATCTCACTTACAATTTAACGACATAGCTTCAAGTCTATATTAGACAAGTTCCAATTAAATCTTTATTAAACGATCGATTAAGTATCTAATTGATTAATATTAATTAATATATAGACTAATACTATATTTCTAATAGTTTATTTTAGTTAGTTTTAGGTTTTATTATACTTAAAAAACTTCAAAACTATGTAAGACTGTAAGTCTATAATAATCTAATCGATTGTTTTGATAAGTTTCATTCACTCAACTTGATTAAACTTACAATATTCAATCTCACTTACAATATAATTAGTCAATCAGATAGTCAGATGTCAAGTTTGCAATTTTGTCAGCTGAAGATGACTTTCAATAACAAAAGAAGTTGTCCCACATCGGCTATGAAAGATACTAATAAAAGAAAAATCCTTTAAATCACTTCCACAGATCTCATATCAACTTACGCAGCCACGCCGTGAGCACAAATTGAACTATTCTTTCGCCTTTTACTAAAGAATACCGTGTGCTCGCTGCATTAAGTGGCATACGTTTATTTTTGGAGGAAGCCTTTAATTAAGGTTAAATGGGTCAAATGACCTGAAATATATGAATTTTATAACCTAAAAAAAAAAGCAGGTTAAATGGGTCATTAGCAGGTTGACCCGATCTGCTACAGATCATGTCGGGGTTTCAATTTTTGACCCATTTAATTAAATGGGTCAGGTTCAGGTCAAGGGTTTATTGACCCATTTATATATGACCCGAACCTGAAAATGACCCTACCCGACCTGTTTGACACCCCTATCTGCTATATCTGATAAAAAAATCGGTAATTATTTTTTGTAAGTAAATGAGCATACATCAATTAAAAACCTGACTATTAACTTATTTCGATATTGACCCGATCAATAGTTATCCGTAACCGATAATTACTCGAAAAATAAAGCTCGAACCCGATCTATACCCGAAAAAACCGAACCAATTAGTAATCGATGACAACCCGAGACCGATTGACACTCGACACGAACTTCAACCGACACCGAACTGATGCAAACCCGATAGCTTGAATAACCGATCTCTAACCGAACCGTGACTAACCGACTCGACCCGAGTGTGACCCGTTATAACACACAGCCGAAAAATAACCGATCCGAAATGCAACCGAACCGAATAACACCCGTCCGAAACCGACTCGATCAACCGAATGAACACCTCTAGGCGCCAACAACTGTGTCTTTTCCTTAACCGTCTTATTCCCAACCTTTACAAAAACCGCCAATAAAACTCATGTAACTAATAACCACCCTATAAAAATATTTAAAAAAGTGTAATATAGAAATTTACAGACAAGATAGAAATGGAGGAAGAGATGGAGAAGAAATATTCAATCCTAAACAAGAAATTTGATGGCTTGCAATCTAAACTCACTAAAATTATCTCTGACTTACTCAACTCGCCATCAACACCCCCAATAAATTCGGTTTCTGAAAAGATTAACAAGGATATAATATTCATCAACAAAATGATTAATGCTGAATTGGCTATGAAAACAAACCCGGATTCTAATCCCACCGAGACCCGTCACTTGTTCCAGATGATTCACCGTGTCCAACTCCTTCAAAACTGTCTACATGCTTTATCATCCAATGCTCGCTCCACTTCGTCATCCGTTGAGTCCTATGACCCTATTATGTGTTCCAACATTGATTCCTGCCTTGATCAAGATCAAGATCAAGTTTATGATCGTGATGATGATGAAGATGAACTCGATGATCATTTTAATAATGGAAATTATCCTAGGATGACGTTTAAGGTGTATGAAAATCCGGAATTTGTTGGTGGTTATGATGAGGATGAGGATGAGGATGAGGATGGATATATGGAATTTGGAGGGATAGTAAATGAAGATGTTGATAGTAAATGAAGATGTTGAAGAAGAAAAGTGCAGTTCTGATGACAAGGATGTGGGTGAAGAACTTGAAGGGATCGTAAAAGACGGTGATACGAATAGGGGTTTGGAGGAAAAGGAAGGGAAGAAAAGAGTTATAGAAGAAGATGACAGTTATGGTGATGGAGATGATACCAAGACTCATTGTTGTGTAAGAATAGTTTTTTGGGCTTGGGTTATTTTCATAGTTATGGGTTTGGTTTCTTTATTGTCGGATTCCGACATTCCAGATCATCATTCATCAACTGTGTTTCTTACTCCTACTTAGAAAAACAAATTACTCTGTATTGAAACAAGTTCCATAGGAGGACACTGTGTTTCTTTAAAAGTATATATGTTATGTTCTTTTCCATTGTTAATGAATTTATGAACTTAGATTTGACAAAAATCTGTTTTTAAATCATCTAAATACTAGACTTAGTAAGATCCCTTTAATTTTCGGAACTAGACCATTTATTGAAAAACAAATAAATGTTCAGACATGAACATGTTCTATACAATGGGCAGAAGCAGAAGTATAAAACTAAAAATACTAGTTTTAATAGTAAGAAAGATGATGTTACAAATTCAACCTATTCATGACATAAAATGAAGTTGTCCCTTGTTTACAGAGTGGTGAAGAAAATTTTACCAATGGTACTGGAAAAGTCTACCTAATCACATAACCAACCACAATGCCGAGGAAACAGGCTAACACCACAAACAGAATTACACCATGATTGCTGCTACTCCTGTAGATCCGTTTCCTTATCATTTCCTGCCATAAAAACATTAACAATTAAGATCAAATAAGCAGGTTTTCTTGAAGGAAGAATTAATCGGAAGTACAAAGGTTCGGATTCTATCTACTTGACAAAGATAAATATTTGAGGATTGGCTTTTGACACTCACGAAATCTGACACAAATAATTATGTATTACGTTTACAACAGATATGTGAAACTTCAGTGCAAATGAAGTGTTAATGTGTGTGCTTTAGTGCTAATGACGTGTCAATGTTTGTGCTTTAGCACAAAAATGAAGCGTTAATGCTTGCGCTTTAGCGGAAATGAATGATGAAATGCTTAAAAAAACATGGAGCAGGTGCAAGACAAACCGCTTCATATTGCAGCTCCTGGTTTTCAAGCTTTATAAATGATCTCTCCTCAATCAGCTTGGAAACTCTATCCCAATCCTGAATATAGTAAAGAGTGAAAGATCAAACACGGTTTCATCGAGCTAATCAATGACCAAAATCAGAATAAACGCACTCTGTCGATCAAAACTTTTGTTGCTTATCAAGATTAGTAATGTTCAATTCAATTAGCCACTTGAGTCCGTAAACTAAACCTATCAAGCTTTCCATGACATTTCATAGTTTACATCAGGCACCACAAAATTATTATAAATTTAAAGGATAGTTCCTTGTGTGAATCTGATATCCAGATACATATAATGTTGTACCTGTGAAAGCTTTCTCTCGGATTCAAATGAAGATTCTGCTGCCTGCAATACACATCAAAGTGATTAGCTACAGAGACATCCATGAAGTAATACTGAATTTACTGCTTCCTTGCAACCAAATTGAACCACATGACCCAAACGATCAAGTAGTTTTATAGTTGGAAAGAACTGAACAAGAACATTCCAACTCCAAACAACACGATCATTAGCATTTCCTACAAAATGCAAATTGGGAAGATAAATTACCAGAAAAAGCTCCTCCTCGTCCTCTCTATCAGCGTTTGATTCCTGAATTGATATACATAAAATCACATTATGGAGTACTTTATTAATTCAAGGAAGTTTGAATTCGTGTACAAATTTTCTATAACCCTTCTGATAACCCTTAGTATATGAGTTATAGTAAGTATGACACAAGTATACTATACATACCATAACCCTAATACTTAAGTGGACCTAATGAACTAATGAAGCCATGAACAATAATCATTGATCTGATATGTAATCTTTTACGGCCAAACACCAATAAGTATCGCAGTAATATGAAGTGGCAAGATTTCAGACCTTGAAAAATTGATCTTCAGACTCACCTATGCTTATTGTTGCCTGAAACACAATCAAATCAATAAAACTTGTAAGGTAGCACAAGTAGCAAAGTAATGGAATGATTCCCAAGAGTAGAAACTATTACTTACAGCATCAAATAAGTCCATTATATAATTATTACGCTCCGATTTCTGAAGTTCGTGTGCTTCGGGAGAAAAATCTTCTTCCGAAACTTCAGCTATGGGTGATGGTGGATCCGCGGTAACAAAAACTACCCTCAGCTTAAGCTCTTCAACATCATAGCCTTTCTCTTTTCTGAACTACATTGTCAAAAGTAGCTCATTTAAAACTCCCTCTTTTACCTTTTGCTCTTCAACAAACAATTACATAAAGCTATAAAAATTTGATCATACCAATTCAGATGTAATATCTTCAGCATTCATACCAACTGGTGCAATCATACTTAGAACTAAAAACTTGTCTTTTGGCAAAGGAGCAGGATAATCCTTTTGAGCCTGCATACTAACTAAAGAACACCCAATTTTTAGCATAAAATAAGTAACAAAATACACGGATGCAGAGAAAAATTGACAAATTCTTTGAAGACCCTGTGCAATTTCAAAAATTATAAAATTTTGCAAACAACTTTGTATCTTAAAAAATTGACATATACCACATAATTTAATAATTAAGGTCTTAATTTTTCAAAATGCTATGCGATCGAATATGCTAAACATGCTCAAACCTCTTGTAATAATACATATACTTATATCTAATCAATGAACTATACATCATTACACCTATGTTGCTCGGACTCCTATAACCACTTAAGACAAATATATTTCTAAGTGTTCGAATTGGCTTCTTTATGATAAATTATTATAGTTTTGGCGCAAAAAGGAGTTTCAGGGAAATCAGAGATAGGTGCTTGAGGTAATATAAAGAATCGAGATTATCACAAACTAACCCAAAAAAAAGGAGAAAGTAATCACCTTTAACAACACAACTTGAGCCAGGAGAGATCAAACCCGAATTAGGACGAACACAATAT
>NC_080056.1:22263232-22320732 GCF_026212465.1 Amaranthus tricolor | reverse complement strand
TGTGCCACGTTCTTCAATGCTTTTAATACTTGTTCCTAAGACTGAACTTTGCACTTTAAACTCTTCACCTGTCAAGGATACTCTTCCAATAGTACATTGTACTATTGATTCTCATATAAACCAAATCAAAAACATGTGCTATGTCCTCTTCTAACCTTAACACTAACATGAATGATTTAAGACTCTTAATCATTGTCCTAATTACTTGGTGAACATAAGTCACCCATAATCCTAACATTCTACAATGATCCCACATATCAATTAACCATGAATAGCCCTAACTTTTGACTAATAATTTTTTCGGAAATCTCATTAACTGTCTTGCTTTTGTGTTATTCTTTGATTGTACTTCCACATCTACTTGGTGTATGTTATCAGTTGAAGTATTGTGGAATATAAATGACTATTGGCCTATTAATTTCAACTTCTTGATGTACTTATCAGAATTTTTGTTGGTTGTGTATTTCCAATGTCGGCATTACATATGTTACAAACAAATATTGTTTCTAAAGTTGTTTCCTTACTTTGGTGCTGAGTGTTTGCTTGGCAGTTGGGTGTTATTGGTTACGTGTTTGTTGTGTATTTCCACTAGTATTGGTACTGCGTGTTTGGCTTTATGAGTGGGATGTAGGTGCTGAGTCAAGGAAGAGATATGTGTGTTTGTTGTGTATCGTCACGTGTATGTGTGTCTATAGTTAATCCATTTGATTTTGTTATAGTGATTGTCTATGGTTTAATCCATTGTTGATTTCACCCTAATTTTTTTTTCTAATTTTTTGGGATTTACTATCATACTATCTTGTTATTGTATTCATTATGTCCTTCTTAGGCTCTAAAGATACTTTAGTTTGTTCCTTTTCCCCCTTTCATCCTTGTGTTGGTTGCAACCGGGTCGTGTTCTTGAATGTTTCTGGCAACACCTTTTATAGGTATCTCATGGAAATACTAGCTTATTATGTTATGTATTCATTCTATCCCTGTTTGGCTTTGAAGATACCAAATTTGTTTCTTTTCCCCTTTGAATCCTTGTGTTCGTTGTAGAGGTTGGCGTTCTTTTGTAGGTTGATAAGTGCAATTATTTGCACTTATTTGTGTTATTTCCACGTTTCTTATACGATGTTTTAGTGGGTTTTAGGTAGTATTGTTAGAGATATTTAATACTTTTGTCCCATGTGCTTAATAATGTCTTTTATGTAATTTTTGAGGCAAACTCGGAGTTTTATTCGGTCCCGGGGGTGATAAGAGGGTGAAGGCCTGGAGAAGTGGCCTAAGACCCCTGAAAGAAGTGAAGAGATCGAGCCAAACAAGCCCCAAGGGGAAGAAACGAGTCGTAGCTAAGCCATACCAAAAAGCCACGACTCGTCGCTCAGCATTACAGTCCAGAACAAAAGAAACGAGTCGTCCAACAAAATGCTACAACTCGTCGCACATCTATTGATCTCAGAATAATAGTCCAGAGTCAAAGTCACGAGTCGTCCGACATATGCCACGACTCGTCGCACATCTACTAATCTATGCATATAAATCTAGAGGCTAAGCGACGAGTCATCTCCAACTTGCCACAACTCGTCGCACGTTCACCGAACTCACATACCGCAGGCAGTAGTAAAGCGACGACTCGTCGCTCCTGATATCACGAGTCGTCGCCTCTCCGTCAACTGTTTTATTCGTGCGTTTGACGGTTACTTTTTGGAGCCATTATAAATAGTGGTAGTTATTTTTGTAATAAGGAGTTTTTTGAGTTTTTAATTTTTAATTTTTAATTTTTCAGAATTCTTTCTTTTTGTTCTTCTCCATCGAGAGCTCTTGGTTGTTAAACTCCATTGTTACGTTAAATTTCCTTGCAATTTATTTTTATGTTCTTCTCAGTTAGTAGGTTTTCATTGTTTATTGCTTTATTATTTATCTTTGTGCATTGAAATCACTTATCATTTTTATGTTTAGTGTTTCTATTAAGTCATCATTCATCATGAATTGCATTTTTATTACCATGTCTAGTGAGTCGTTTCCTTACTAGGGTTAGGGTAGAAACCCTAGTTCGAAGCATGAGAAGATATTTTATCGATTTTAATTGTGTGAAATTTGACTCTATGATTAAACCTAAGTTTAATGAATCTTAGTTTAAATATCTTTATTAACCTTTTCAATAAAACGAAAGTTTGAAATTAGGATTAATTTAGGATTGAGATATATTTAGGTTAAATTCCTATTAGTTTAGCCAATAAAACGGAAGGTCTTAAACCGATATTGATACTATCACTACAGGCTCATGACAATAAAACGGCGGGCTCATGACCATATCGCTGACTTTATAAAAAGGTGTGACACTATCACTGTTAAGGACCTGTCAATGGAAGCGGTGCGTATGCGGCCTTTTCCTTTCAACCTGAGGGATAAAGTCCTGGCTCAAGTCTGAGCCCGCCGGTATATATAGGACATGGGAGGAACTGGCCAATGGCTTTTTGGCCAAATTCTATCCCCCACGAAAGACCTCTCAAATCCGGACACAACAGCAAACCTTCAAGCAGCAGCCTTTTGAATCATTTTACGAGGCATGCGAGAGGTTTAAAGACCTTCAACTTAGTTGTCCTCACCATCAGATACCTAACTGGTTTCTCGTCCAATCCTTCTATGGAGGATTGTTTGATGAGCACAAGTCATCAATAAACACCGCATGTGGCGGTGACATGGACTCCAAGCTCCCAGATGACCTCTTTAGACTCTTCGAAACCATGGCCAAAAATGGTTTCTCAAGGAGCAATGAGCGATATCCAGTGTCCCAAGGTAATAATGCTGAATCCGAGACCATTAAGGCCCTCACCAAACAGCTAGCCAATCTCACCGAACAGATGGTTAAGGTAAGCATAGTGAGCTCTTCCTCTAACTCTAATAATGCTGCTAGTTTATGTGACACCTGTGGCGTCCCAAGCCACTGTTCGAGTACTTGCCCCTAAGTTTACGAGGAGGAAAAAGCTCTGTACAGTAAACCTCTTGGTGACCCACACTCTAAAAAATATAATGCAGGTTATAAGCATCCTAATTTGTCCTACTCAAGCACAAATGTGCCAAATGCACAACATCAACAAGCTCCATACCAACACCCACTGCCGTACAAGCAGTACGCTCAGCTAGCTTAGCCTAGTCTCAGGTCTGAGGTTGACAATCTGAAAAACTTGTTGCGGACCCACATCCAAAACAGTGTCTCACACATGAAATTTCTCGAGACAAAAATAACTCAGGTAGCACAATAGATCAATATCCGTGCTCCAAACCAATTCCCGAGCCAACTAGAGCCCAAGGGTAAGGAGCCCGACTAGTCCGTAAATGCAGTTACCACACAAAGTGGTAAGCAACTAGCCGATCCCCGCCCCCCCCCCCTTGTGGAGGTATCTTCTGAAAGGCTAGTACCTAATGATGCTATTCCTGCTAATGTGGTTGTTGATGAGCTTGTTATAAATGATAATGCGATTGTTGATGAAACTGTTCTGAATGACAATGATGCCACCGACACTGTGAGCAATGTGAAACATGATAAATCAAATTCTAAGGTCACTGACATTCTGATTAAGCACGTGCCTTTTGCCTAGAAATTGGCGCGAGCTAAGTTAGAAAAGAAATATGGGAAATTTCAGAATTCGTTGAAAAATATGTCCATTGAACTTTCGTTCTTGGATGCAATGTCTGAGATACCCGCCTTTCCCAAATTTTTTTAGACTCTCTGTTCTAATGGGAAGAAGCTAGATGAGATCATCCAAGTCTCTAAGGAGGTGAATGTTAATGCTTTCATGATTGGAACCTACCTCCTAAACTAGCTAACACTGGTAGTTTTAGTATTCCTGTTACTGTTAGGAATATATCTGTGGATAGAGCTTTATGTGACCTAGGTGCTAGTGTTAGCTTAATGCCTTACTCAATGTATAAGAGACTCCGTAATGTGAATGAGCTGACTCTTACTAGGATGACGTTACAGTTAGCTGACCATAGTATTGTCTATCCTAAGGGAATCCTGTCAGACGTGGCCTTAAGGATTGGCAAACTTGTAGTACCTTGTGACTTTGTCATTATAGACATCCCTGAGGATGTTAAGACCCCCATCATATTAGGGAGACCATGTTTTGCGACCGCTTGTATCCTGATTGATGTAACTAGGGATAAGCTGGTTATGAGTGTGGGGGAGGAGAAAGTTGAATTTGCGACAAGGGACGTTTTGAGTGCCCCATTCCCAAATGAATCTATGTAACTAATTGACATATCTGAAGATCTACCTCTTGAGTCTAAATAGGACCACGAGGTCGACGCCCTACAGTCCTTTCTTGAAGGAACTGGGGGAGATAATGCAGAGGTACTGGGATGGGAAGACCCTTTTGAGGGTGACTATATTGATGATCTTGAACTGTACAATGAGATTATGCAGGTGAATGAAATTGAGCAGGTATTGGAGATGAACAAGGAGATTTCCACACCTCCTGAGGTAGAAATGAAAACTCTCCCTTCTAGTCTGAAATATGCTTTCTTGGGTGCTAACTCTACATATCCTATCATCTTCAATAGTGAACTCAATGGCGCAGATTTAGACCGCTTGGTGAACCTTGTTCAAAAACATAAGAAGGCCATTGTATACACTATTGATGACATCAAGGGAATTAGCCTTTCTATATGCACCCATAGGATAAACTTAGAGCCCCATGCCGCTCTTTTCATAGAGGGATAGAGGAGACTAAATCTCAATATGAAGGAGGTAGTTAAGAAAGAGGTTTTGAAGCTGTTGAATGCGGGGATCATCTACCCTATCTTTAATAGTAAGTGGGTATCCCCAGTACAGGTTGTCCCTAGAAAGGGTGGTATGACTGTTATAGAGAATGATAAGAATGAATTGATACCCACGAGGACAGTCACAGGGTGGTACATGTGCATTGATTATAGGAAACTGAATAAAGCCACCCAAAAAGACCATTACACACTCCCCTTTATAGACCAAATGTTGGAGAGACTAGCCAATCATTCCTATTTCTGTTACTTAGATGGATACTCTGGATTTTTCCAGATGCCTGTCCATCCTGATGACAGAGAGAAGACTACATTTACTTGCCCTTATGGTACCTTTGTTTATCGTAGGATGCCATTTGGGCTATGTAATGCCCCAACTACTTTCCAACGATGCATGTGGAGTATTTTTTTGAATTTATTGGGCAGTGCATGGAAGTCTTTATGGATGACTTCTCTGTATATGGCAACTCTTTCGGTAATTGCTTAGCCAATCTGGAGAAAGTACTTATTAGATGCGAGGAAGTCAAATAGGTTTTGAATTGGGAAAAGTGTCATTTTATGGTACAAAAAGGGATTGTTGTAAGTCACATGGTGTCGAGTCAAGGTATTGAGGTTGATAGGGCCAAGGTAGAGGTTATTGAAAAGCTACCCCCTCTAGTCAATTTGAAGGGAATTCGTAAATATTTAGGGCATGCTAGTTTCTATAGACGGGTCATACTGGATTTCTCTAAGATAGCCCGACCTCTAACCGAGCTCTTAGCCAAGGATGTACCTTTTGTGTTCTCTGATGATTGTCTGCATGCTTTTGAAAAGTTGAAATAGACACTTATCTCAGCTCCGATAATTCAGCCCCCAAATTAGAGCCTGCCCTTCGAGCTTATGTGTGATGCTAGTGATCATGCGGTAGAGGCAGTGTTGGGGGAAATGAAGGATGGCAAGCTACACGCCAACTACTTTGCCAACAAAACACTGAATGAGGCACTGGTTAACTATGCTACAATCGAAAAAAAAGCTTATGACAGTGGTCTATGCTTTGGAAAAGTTTAAGTCCTATCTAGTAGGGTCTAAAATCATTGTGTACACGGACCATTATGTTCTTAAATTTCTGTTGAGCAAGAACGATGCCAAGCCCAGATTGATAAGAGGGTTACTATTGCTCCAAGAGTTTGACCTGCAAATAATCGATAAAAAGGGAACAAAGAATTTAGTGGCTAATCATCTATCTAGAGTTGTTTTAGATGAGGTGTCAGGTACGCTTGACATTGATGATTCTTTCCTAGATAATTAGCTGATGAATCTTGCAGCTGTCGATGAGACTCCTTGGTTCGCCTATATAGCAAACAACCTTGCTAGTGGAGTACTATCTACGGGTCTCTTCTCCCACTATAGCAAGAAGTTCTTACATGATCTCCGTTATTACTATTGGGATGAGCCACTTTTGTTCAAGTGTTGTGCGGATGACATGCTACGCCATTGCATCCCTGAGGTTGAGGTACACTCTATCATACAGCACTGTCATAATCTACCTTGCGGTGGACATGCCGCTGCAATTAAGACTTCCTCTAAGATTCTTCAATATGGAATCTATTGGCCCACGCTCTTTCGGGATGTGCAGGCCTATGTTAAGACTTGTGATCATTGCCAACGAGTTGGCAACCTACCTAAGGTTAATGCTATGCCTATGGCCTTGATTTTAGTTGTTGAAATTTTTGATGTGTGGGGCATTGATTTTCAGGGTCCTTACCCTTCATCCTTTGGAAAAAAGTATATTCTGGTTGCTGTTGATTATGTTTTCAAGTGGGTGGAGGCAATCGCCACTAAGACTAATGATGCGCGGGTTGTGACCAACTTCTTTAAAAAGGTCATATTTCCATGTTTTGGTTGCCCCCGCATAGTCATAAGTGACAATGGGACCCATTTTATCGAGCTTAAGTTTGAGTCACTTCTTAGGAAATATGGAGTGCTACACAGATTTGCTTTACCTTATCACCACTAAACTAGTGGTCAAGTTGAGGTGTCAAATAGGGAACTTAAAGTCATTCTTCAGAAAACTGTACATAAATCCCGAAAGAACTGGTCTGACAAGCTTAATGACACCCTTTGGGCTTATAGGACGGCTTTTAAGACCTCTATAGGGACCACGCCTTTTCAACTCATCTACGGGAAGCACTGTCACCTTCCCATGGAACTGGAGCATAAGGCCCAGTGGGCCATTAAAACCCTTAACTTCGACCTCAAAGCCACAGGTAGTAAGAGATTACTTGATATTAATGAACTTTATGAGATCCGTCTGGACACCTACGAGAGTGCCTTGCTCTATAAAGAGAAAAAGAAAAGATGGCACGATCAAAGGCTTAACAGACGTGAATTTAAGATTGGAGTTTCGGTGCTAGTATATGACTCCCGCCTGAATTTTTTTGCTAGAAAATTGAAATCTAAACGGTTAGGACCGTTTAAGGTGACTAAAGTTTTCCCACGTGGCCCCATTTAGGTTCAAGGGCCAACTAACACCTTCAAGGTGAGTGGTCACCGTGCTAAGCACTATCACGTTGGAGAGCCAATTAAGGCTTCAAATGTCTTATATATCCAGCCTAGTTAACTAGGTTGAGTCACGTCGAGCTATAGACGTTAAACAAGCGCTTTGCGGGAGACAACTCGTATTTTTTTATATTCTACAATGTCTTTTTAATTTTTATTTATTTTTGGTTTTTATTATGCATTTTATTATTATGTTTTTAATTTTGTTTTTTTTATGTATTTTGTTTTTTTTGAAAAAAAAACAGGTGTAAAGGACAGTCGAAACGCCACAAGTAGTCTCATAAAAGCAACTACTCGTGGCAATTGGGCTGGAATGAAACAAAAATAAGACAGAAGGAAAGCGACGAGTCGTCCATAGAGGCGACGAGTCGTCTCCTTCCCACTGCCGCAATTATTCAGCAAACAACAAGTCACTAGGTGAATAGGGCATCAGAGCCTAGGCGACGACTCGTTGCCCCCTATGCGACGACTCGTCGCTTTCGAGAACACGCGTATGCTAGGCTGATTAATTGAAGACCCATGTTTTTTCATAAATACTACCCATCCCCATCTCATTCCACCCCACTCTTAATCTATCATCTTCTCTATTCTTCAATTCCTCTACTCTCATTCCTCACCCTCTTCAATTAAAATGCTCTATTCTTCAAGGATCAAGGCTTCCATTCCTGCAAGTGCTCTCTTATCCCTTGGTGATCCTATTGACTCTCTCAAGTATAAACTCTTATTCCCAACATTGCATTTTGTTTTGTTTTGGGTTTGATTTATTACTTGTGTTGGTTAATTTGTCCTCAATTGTTGCTTGTGTGTGTGGTTGTTGGATCTTAGCTATTATAAACATGAACCTATTTAGATCTAAGTCTAAAAGAGCTAGGCAGGCTGGTAAGGGTTCATCTAGAACCCAAGGTGGGGATTCTTCCCCAACAAGGAGGAATCCAAACCTTCCCTTTCCACCACCACCTGAGCCTACAACGGCCGTTGGCACTTCCTCTTCTGCCACTATGAGATGCGTTTAACGCCATCTCAAGCCCAAAATTTCACCACCCTAAAGAGGAGAGCTCTCCTCCCCACTAAGTTTATTGATGACATTCCCTTGCATGTCAATGGCCTCTTCGATGGGGTTATTACCCTTTTGCGCAGAGGTGGTTTGGGAGGCGTTGTTGGCAAAAGCGCGGAAGTTTACCCGCGTTTGACAGATGAGTTTTTATCTACCCTTAAGCAGATAGCTCGTCAAAGGGGTAAACATACTATTATATCACATTCAATGCTTTTAACACTAGATACATTATGGCGTACCCCCAAATAGCTGAAGCTTTTGGGTGGGAGTTTTCAGTAGAAGAATACCACTCCCTCTCTAGGGGGGACATATCTGCTTTTTGGGCTAACATGACTGGCGAGCTACCCTACGCAAGGTTTGGCAACAAGATCAGCAAGATCTAGCATCCTGCCCTGCGATATGTATATCGCCTTCTCGCTATGACTATCTTTGGTTAAGGTGAGCCTACTCAAGTGAGGCAGTTTGAGCTTGGGTATCTTTATGCTTTAGCATTACCTGGACCTACACACCCTAATTGGGTGCACCTATTCTTTTAGAAGTACCTAGAGATCCAAAAATCTCCTACAGGCAAGATTTCAGTTGGTGGTATGATTACCATTCTCACTTGGAGTTTGGGGATCGAGTTCCCTGAGGACTGCAAGCCTCTAACCACCATCTCCAGCATCTACTACAATTATGCCACCCTGCGTAGGGTGAAATTCTTCTACTATAAAGGCCGCGATGGTCCTTACTTGATATGCCTTAATGGGCGCACGCTTTCCCTTCCTCCTAGGCCGCGCACAATGTTCAACATTCAGGAGAACGAGGATGTCCGCGAGCACACCATGAGAGTCATCCAGTACTCACAACATCACGCTGTTGAGTTATTTGGTGGCAATATTACGGAGGAGGAGGAAGTTGGGGATGATGAGGAGGTGGGGGACGATGACTAAGGACCCGAGCCCCATGAACAAGATGCCTCGGAGGCTCAACCTTATCAGGAAGAGCCTCTATATGGGTAGCAGGTACCCTCTTATTCCCATGAGGATGACCAGGCTTGGCGTCAGCAGATGCTAGGCCGTTTTAACTATATGGAGAGTCGTATAGACCGCATAGATGACAACCTGCAGACCCTCCAAGAAACCTGAAGTTACCAACGGAACGAGCTGCATGATTCGTACGACTCAGACATGTATGATATTAATACGCGTTTGAGCTCATTGATGATGGCTCAGGGGGCCCAGACTGCACATTTTGCAGGCACCCCGTTCCAAGACCCTAGGGCCCAAATTGCTGAATTGGAAGCCCAAAGAGAGAGGGATAAGGCGGCCCATTTAGAGGCCAAAAGGTTGAGGAGAAAATCTTTCTCCATCTTTTGCCACGGTTCCTCGAGTAGTCACTGATGGCCACCTGTCTTAGACTTCCCCTATCTTTGTGCTTAAGTTTTTCATGTCTTTGTCCCTTTGCTACGCTGTACAACATTGAGAACAATGCTTTTGATAAGCATGGGGGAGTCTACACCTATTAGTGCAGATTTTTATTGCTTTCCTACTATAGATTTTCATTGCTTTCTTAGTTTAGGATTAATTGTTTTCCTAGTTTATTTTTTATGATTTCTTAGATTAGGATTTTTATTGCTTTGTTATTGTTTTTGTTTTGTTTTTCCTTTTTATTTACCCCTACCTGGAAAAAGAAAAGAAAAAATGAGAAAAAAAACATTGAAGAATTGCATTTGTTTTCCATTTGTTTTAACCTTGATTCGCTCAAGGACGAGCAACAGTTAAGCATGGGGGAGTTTGATAAGACAAAAGACCGGCAATGAGTGGGTGAGCAAAAGTTAAATTTCCTTGCAATTTATTTTTAAGTCATCAGTGATCATGAATTGCATTTTTATTACAATGTCTAGTGAGTAGTTTTCCTCACTAGGGTTAGGGTAAAAACTCTAGTTCGAAGCATGAGATGATACTTTATCGATTAATTGTGTGAAATTTGAGTCTATGATTAAACCTGTTCTTAATGAATCTTAGTTTAAATATCTTTATTAAACTTTTCAATAAAACAGAAGTTTCAGATTATGATTAATTTAGGATTGAGATATATTTAAGTTGAATTCCTATTAGTTTAGCCAATAAAACGGAAGTTTGAGTATTAACACTAGTAAGGTCTTAAACCGATATTGATCAATAGAGCGGAAGCTTGAGGTTAATTAGATCACATTTAATTATGCCAGTGACTCAAATTCATACAATTATGAGAGCAATTGACTCCCATGTTAGAATTAGGTGATTCCCGTCGCCCTAGATTTGTCATATTATTATTATCTTCGTATTAATCATTGTCTTAGCTTTTATTATTAGTTTCAGTTGCATTGTAGTACTAGTTCTCAACCCAACCATTTGTTGAATCTTGTCTCGTAGTCATAAATCGAACAAATTAGTTAACTCGCTTCCCTGAGTTCAACCCGTATTGCTACACGTACATCGTGCCCTTGCATTTAATTTAAAATTTGCTCTCATAGGTATTAAGTATATGAGATGAAACATTTGACTCTGAACTTCTTTGTAATGGGGTTGTATTAGCCAATAGGTTTCTCATTTATTAAGTGTATGGATATTGAAATAAATAAACAGCTTCTTGTAATGTTCTGCATTTTTAGTTTTGCTTGCAAACAAAGCTTTAAATGTGTTTTCTCGTGCTATATATATAGGTGCAGACATCAATAGTTTATTATCTTGGGTTTATAAATAGTTTATAAATGAGCTATTGTTCATTTTAAGTTCAAACACCAGATGCTTTTTGTTTGATTTTCTCGTCAACTGTGTATTCATACCTGATCTTAACGTATTTGCATATTATGTTATGCTTTTCAGTGAACTACAAAAGTTTGAAGGCTGGACCAACTGGCGACTCTTGTGGATTTGCTAACGGGGGCTACCAAAAACGATTCAAGAGGCAACATAATCAATATAAAGCTTTTTCTAATAGAACAATGGAGAACAATGATCAAAAATACTGAAGCGGCACTAAAGAAGCTACCTGTCAGGAACAAGGACATTGCTTCTGTTCTGGGAGAGGGCCGGGTCAAATATCAACAGAACTTAAAACTAAAGGTTTTTATGTGAAGAAGTATTTCTGACGCGACTCAGAATGACTCACTGAAAGGAAGATTATCTGATAAATATATACGAGTCAGAAAGACAATTGTGTATATGATGAGAAGCAGATTCTTGTGACAATGGCAAAGATGGAGAAACGAAGAGAACGCTTTAAGGATCCCCTACTTGTGAAAAAGTTCACAGATTGTGATTCTAAGCCCAAAGACAAAAAATCAGTTGAAATGGCTGAATCCAAGGTATAAAGGCCAGCAAGAAAAAGGAAATGGGGGTGGAAGCTAAGGTACTGATTCACTTGTTACTTCCTGACGGAGCTCGAAGTTGAAAGCTATTTGTCACTCATCTTTCAGTTATATTTATTTCATAATCATCTATCTTTGACTTTGCTCCAAATCTTAGTACTGGCTTTTGATACTTGGATACGCATAGCTGTTAAGTGTATAGAGGAAAGTGATTGCAGTTGCACTATCAAGAACAGAATTGTACAGAACCAAGAAGAGGGAGAGTTAAGAAGAAGATAATAGAGGATTTTATTATTACTCTATCACTTCTAATTACAATTGAAGCTATTTATACAGAAGGCTAAAAATATTAACTAACAGACTAACAGCTAACCACAACAAAACTTATTCACTTAGTATTTTAAACTGAATTACTCTTGCCCTTTCATACTATAACAATAGCGCAATAGCCCATTACAGAGGCAACCTAAACCGTACTTCTTCAGTGATAATGATGATGTTGGCTTTTGATATTCTAGATTATACTTCTTCAGTGATCTAATTTTTCTTCATATTCTATTTAAAATAGCCTCACTGAGTTTGTTTCGTTTCGAACAACTCTTATATGAGATTGTCTGGTTAAACAACTTTAATGGGTGATTTATTCAAACTTCAAAGTGTTAGTTTTAACATTCAAAATGACGTGTTAAACATTAGTCACGTGTGCCAGTTGACCGGGTAAAGCTACCTGGATATGTAAGATACGATTGAAGTACAGATCCCACAGAGCACCTAAACGCTTATCAGGGACACATGTCCCTAGGAGCACACAGTGACGCTTCCTGGTGTAAGAATTTCGCTCTGATCATGACAGGGCTGGCTCAAACTAGGTTTCAGTGCCTCCCTAAGGGTTCTATCACCAGTTTTGATGATCTGGCAGCAAGATTCATGAGTCAATATTCACCATTTGTTAGACGACCCAAGCAATCCATTGAAATGATGAAATTTAGACAGAGAAAAAAAGAACCACTCAACAAGTATATTGCACGATTCAACACCGAATGCTTAACAGTCACTAAGCCTGAAAATTCCATCATTTTTCTGGCTTTCAGGTCACGATTGAATGATGAAAGATCTGACAGCAGGAGATTCAAGGAAGATGATGGTTGGATAAACATTCACAACATGGATGATATTAGAGAAAGAGCAGAGAGGTTCATAGCCTCAGAGAATTTCAGACATATCGCTACTAGGCTCAGAGGAGAAAAACATGAGAAATGAAACCACAAAAACATCATAGCAACAACAAAGAATCATACCCTGGTCGTCCTCCGAACGATCAAGATAGAAGGAACAGGGCAAAGGGGCCTGACGCTCGAAGAAGCCACAAAGACGAGACAAGAAGACCTATACTCTGTAATTTCTCCCAGTTCAAACCCTTGAACACTCCTAAGGCACAAATCTTCCACCTTCATCAGAACTCCAAGTTATAGGAAAGACCCCCCACCCCTATCCCGCAGGTCAAGAAACAACATGAATCAGTTCTGTGAATTCTATTGAAGTCCAGGACATTGCACAAAATCCTGCAGGACCCTATAAAACAACTTAGAAGACTTGATCTAGAGAGGTTACTTCAAAAATTATGTAAAATGGAATGATAAACAGAAAAGCAAAGCAGAAGCTGAGAACAAGTGAAATCCAGGCCCAAGTCAAGAGGAAAGCGAAGCCAAGAGGCAAAAGAAAGCATCTATCTTCGTGATCTTCGAAAAATCCGGGGGTATAGCTGATGGAGAGGCACATTTGAGAGCTGTCACTCAACCCCCAGCTAGGATTTTTGAAATTCACAAAGATACTGAAATAACTGAATACCCTGATATGACTTTTACTAAGGGAGACTGTAAGGGAATCTCTTTCCCTCACTCCCATCCCCTAGTCATTATAGTAGAAATTGCAGAAGAGCCAGTCTATAGATTCTTGATAGACACAGCAGCAAAAGTCAATATGATATATAAGAGTTAGTGATGGCAATTGAGTCCGAATTCGCCCCTTATCCGACTCGATCAGAGGATTTTAATCCGATTCGACCACGAGGTGGAAAATATCCGACTCCGAATCCGATTATATAATCCGCGTCCGATTTAAAGTTGAACCGGAGCTGGACCTCATAAAAAATCCGATAATCCGACCGACTCCGACTCCGACTCCGACTCGACCTGACATCCGACTCAACTTTTAATTTAAGGCATTTTTATATTTTGAAAAATTTGAACTTTATATGAAAATAAGTTTATTCTAACCAAAATTGCGAACTTGACATCTGACTATCTGATTGACTAAGTACATTGTAAGTAAGATTGAATATTGTAAGTTTAATCAAGTTGAGTGAATGAAACTTATCAAAACAATCAATTAGATTATAATAGACTTGCAGTCTTACATAGTTTTGAAGTTTTTTAAGTATAATGAAACCTAAAACTAACTAAAATAAACTATTAGAAATATAGTACTACTCTATATATTAATTAATATTAATCAATTAGATACTTAATCGATCGTTTCATAAAGATTTAATTGTACTTTGTCTAATATAGACTTGAAGCTGATAGAATATTTTAAGTTTGATCATGTTGAATGAACAAAACTAATCAAAACAATCTATTAGACTATTACAGACTTATAGTCTTACATAGATACTTAATCGATAGTATATTAAAGATTTAATTGTAACTTGTAAGTTGTCAATTATTATGAATTAAACGAAATTAAACCACTATAACGAATTAAAATTTTATTTAATTATGTTTATATATAAGTTATTTAATAACCTCATAATTCTAAATAATTTTTATTCAATTTTATTGCTAATTAGCTTTTTTAAGAAAATATTCGTTAAAATAGTATTTATCATTAATTTAATTTAAGCCATTGATGATGTGTAATGTGGATGAATGAATGGTTTTAATAATGTCATCAATCCTTAAAAACTTTAAATAACCAATTACATATAACTATAAATGACACAAGAATTTTGGATTTTAACCATTGATTTCAAAATGGTTTAAATTTTAGCCCGACATAAGAGTAAAAAAAAATGATAATAGTAATAACAAGGATAAGGACTAGGAATGGCAATTTTAATAAATAATTATTAATCTTATATATGTAATTAATTTATTATATGAGTTTTTAAATGATTGTTTAATAGTAATGGTACAAATCCCGATTATATAAAAAATAAAAAATAAAAAATAAAAGAACATTCTAATTAAAATAGGTAGTAAAATTAGGGATGGCAATTCAGTCCGAATCCGAACCCTGTTCCGACTCAATCCGAGAATTTTAATCCGATTCGACTCCGAGGTGGAAAATATCCGACTTTGAATCCGATTATATAACCCGAGTCCGATTTAGAGTTGGACCTCATAAAAAACCCGACCGACTTCGACTCCGACACTGACTCGACCCGATTCGAACAGACATCTGACTCAACTTTTAATTTAAGTCATTTTTATAGTTTGAAAATTATGAACTTTATATGAAAATAAGTTTATTCTAACAAAAATTGCGAACTTGACATTTGACTATCTGATTGACTAATTACATTGTAAGTGAGATTGAATATTGTAAGTTTAATCAAGTTGAGTAAATGAAAATTATCAAAACAATCGATTAGATAATTATAGACTTACAATCTTACATAGTTTTGAAGTTTTTTTAGCATAATGAACCTGAAACTAACTAAAATAAACTATTAGAAATATAGTATTAGTCTATATATTAATTAATATTAATCATTTAGATACTTAATCGATCGTTTAATAAAGATTTAATTGTAACTTTTCTAATATAGACTTGAAGCTATGTCGTTAAAATATAAGTGAGAATGAATATTGTAAGTTTGATTAAGTTGAATGAACAAAATTAATCAAAACAATCTATTAGACGATTATAGACTTATAGTCTTACATAGATACTTAATCGATAGTATATTAAAGATTTAATTGTAACTTGTAAGTTGTCAATTATTATGAATCAAACGAAATTAAACCACTAATAACGAATTAAATTTTTATTTAATTATGTTTATATAAAAGTTATTTAATAACCTCATAATTCTTAATAATTTTTATTCTATTTTATTGCTAATTAGCTTTTTTAAGAAAATATTCATTAAAATAATATTTACCATTAATTAAATTTAAGCCATTGATGATGTGTAATGTGGATGCATAAATGGTTTTAATAATATCCACCTCATCAATCCTTAAAAACTTTCAATTACCAATTACATACAAGTATGAATGCCACATGAATTTTGGATTTTAACCATTGATCTGAAAATGGTTTCAATCTTAACCCGACAAAAGAGTAAAAAAAAATGATAATAGTAATAACAAGGATAAGGAGTGGGGATGGCAATTTAAATAAAAAATTATTAATCTTATATATGTAATTAATTTATTATATGACTTTTTAAATGATTGTTTTATAGTAATGATACAATTCACGTTAATATAAAAACTAAAAAATAAAAAATAAAAAAATATTTTAATTAAATAAGTAGTAAAATTTAGGGATGGCAATTCAGCCCGATTCCGCCCCTGATCCGACTCGACCCGAGGATTTTAATCCGATTCGACTCCGAGGTGGAAAATGTACGACTCCGAATCCGATTGTATAATCCGAGTCCGATTTAGAGTTGGACCCGGAGCTGGACCTCATAAAAAATCCGATAATCCGACCGACTCTGACTCGACCCGATTCAACCAGACATCCGACTCAACTTTTAATTTAAGGGATTTTTATATTTTAAAAAATTTGAACTTTGTATTAAAATAAGTTTATTCTAACCAAAATTGCAAATTTGACATCTGACTATCTGATTGACTAATTACATTGTAAGTGAGATTGAATATTGTAAGATTAATCAAGTTGAATGAATAAAACTTATCAAAACAATGGATTAGATTATTATAGATTTACAGTCTTACATAGTTGAGAAGTTTTTTTTAAGTATAATGAAATCGTTTAATAAAGATTTAATTGGAACTTGTCTAATATAGACTTGAAGCTATGTAGTTAAATTGTAAGTGAGATTGAATATTATAAGTTTGATCAATTGAATGAACAAAACTAATCAAAACAACCTGTTAGACTATTATAGACATATAGTCTTTCATAGATAGTTAATCGATAGTATACTAAAGATTTACTTGTAACTTGTAAATTGTCAATTATTATGAATTAAACGAAATTAAACCACAAAAAACGAATTAAAATTTTATTTAATTATGTTTCTCTATAAGTTATTTAATAACCTCATAATTCTATATAATTTTTATTCTATTTTGTTGCTAATTAGTTTTTTTAAGAAAATATTTATTAATATAGTATTTACCATCAATTAAATTTAAGCCATTGATGATGTGTAATGTGGATGAATAAATGCTTTTAATAATGTCCACTTCATCAATCCTTAAAAACTTTCAATAACCAATTACATACAACTATGAATGCCACATGAATATTGGATTTTAACCATTGATTTAAAAATGGTTTCAATCTTAGCCCGACATAAGAGTAAAAAAAAAAAAACTAAGATAATAGTAATATCACGGACTAAGGATGGCAATTTAATTAAAAAGTTATTAATCTTATATATGTAATTAATTTATTATATGACTTTTTAAATGATAGTTTTATAATAATTGTACAATTCTAGGTAATATAAAAAATAAAAAATAAAAAAAATTTTAATTAAAATAAGTAGTAAAATTTAGGGATAACAATTCAGTCCGAATTTTCCCCTGATCCGACTCGATCCGAGGATTTTAATCCGATTCGACTCCGAGGTGGAAAATATCCGACTCCGAATCTAATTGTATAATCCGAGCCGATTTAGAGTTGGACCGGAGCTGGACCTCATAAAAAATCCGATAATCCGACCGACTCCGACTCGACCCGATTCGACCAGACATCCAACTCCACATATAATTTAAGGAATTTTTATATTTTAAAAAAATTGAACTTTGTATGAAAATAAGTTTATTCTAACAAAAATTGCAAACTTGACATCTGACGATCTGATTGACTAATTACATGTAAGTGAGATTAAATATTGTAAGTTTAATCAAGTTGAGTGAATGAAACTTATCAAAAAAATCGATTACATTATTATAGACTTGCAGTCTTACGTAGTTGTGAAGTTTTTTTTAAGTATAATGAAACCTAAAACTAACTAAAATAAACTATTAGAAATATAGTATTACTCTATATATTAATTAATATTAATAAATTAGATACTTAATCGATCGTTTAATAAAGATTTAATTGGAACTTGTCTAATATAGACTTGAAGCTATGTCGTTAAATTGTAAGTGAGATTGAATATTGTAAGTTTGATCAAGTTAAATGAACAAAACTAATCAAAACAATCTATTAACTGTTACAGACATATAGTCTTACATATATACTTAATTGATAATATATTAAAGATTTAATTGTAACTTGTAAGTTGTTAATTATTAAGAATTAAACGAAATTAAACCACTAATAACAAATTAAAATTTTATTTAATTATGTTTATATAAAAGTTATTTAATAACCTCATAATTCTAAATAATTTTTATTCTATTTTATTTCTAATTAGCTTTTTTAAGAAAATATTCATTAAAATAATATTTACCATTAATTAAATTTAAGCCATTGATAATGTGTAATGTTAATAAATGATTGGTTTTAATAATGTCCACCTCATCAATCCTAAAAAACTTTCAATAACCAATTACATAAAACTACGAATGCCACATGAATTTTGGATTATAACCTTTGATTTCAAAATTGTTTCAATCTTAACCCGACATGAAAGTAAAAAAAAAAGATAATAGTAATAACAAGGATAAGGACTAGGGATGGAAATTTAAATAAAAAATTATTAATCTTATATATGTAATTAATTTATTATAAGACTTTTTATATGATAGTTTTATAATAATGGTACAATTCCCGTTAATATAAAAAATAAAAACTAAAAAATAAAAAAACATTTTAATTAAAATAAGTAGTAAAATTTAGGGATGGCAATTCAGTCCGAATCCGCCCCTTATCCGAGGATTTTAATCCGATTCGACTCCGAAGTAGAAAATATCCGACTCCGAATCCGATTATATAATCTGAGACCGATTTCGAGTTCGACCGAAGCTGGATCTCATAAAAAATCTTTTAATTCGACCGACTCTGACTCGACCCGATTCGACCCCACATCCAACTCAACTTTTAATTTAGGGCATTTTTATATTTTGAAAAATTTGAACTTTATATGAAAATAAGTTTATTCTAACAAAAATTGCTAACTTGACATCTGATTATCTAATTGACTAATTACCTTCTAAGTAAGATTAAAAATTGTAAGTTTAATTAAGTTGAGTTAATGAAACTTATCAAAACAATCGATTCGATTATTATAGACTTAGTCTTACATAGTTTTGATGTTTTTTTAAGTATAATGAAACCTAAAACTAACTAAAATAAACTATTAGAAATATAGTATTAGCATATATATTAATTAATATTAATTTATTAGATAGTTAATCGATCGTTTAATAAAGATTTAATTAGAACTTGTCTAATATAGACTTGAAGCTATGTCGTTAAATTATAAGTGAGATTCAATATTATAAATTTGATCAAGTTGAATGAACAAAACTAATCAAAACAATCTATTAGAATATTATAGATTTATAGTCTTACATAGATACTTAATCGATAGTTTATTAAAGATTTAATTGTAACTTGTAAGTTGTCAGTTATTATGAATTAAACGAAATTAAACCACTTATGACGAATTAAAATATTTTTTAACTAGGTTTATATATAAGTTATTTAATAACCTCATAATTCTAAATAATTCTTATTCAATTTTATTGCCAATTAGTTTTTTTAAGAAAATATTCATTAAAATAGTATTTACCATTAATTAATCTAAGCCATTGATGGTGTGTAATGTGGATGAATGAATGGTTTTAATAATGTCCACCTCATCAATCCTTAAAAACTTTCAATAACCAATTACATACAACAATGAATGCCACATAAGAGTAAAAAAAAATGATAATATTAATAACAAGGATAAGGACTAGGGATGGCAATTTAAATAAAAAATTATTAATCTTTTATATGTAATTAATTTATTATATGACTTTTTAAATAATTTTTTTATAGTAATGGTACAATTTCCGGTAATATAAAAAATAAAAAATAAAAAATAAAAAAATATTTTAATTAAAATAAGTAGTAAAATTAAGGAATGGCAATTCAGTCCGAATCCGCCCTAATCCGAGGATTTTAATCCGATTCGACTGCGAGGTGGAAAATATCCGACTCCGAATCCGATCATATAATCCGAGTCTGGTTTCGAGTTGCACCGGAGCTGGACCTCATAAAAAATCCGATAAATCGACCAACTCCGACTCGACCCGATTCGACCGCACATCCAACTAAACTTTTGAATTAAGGCATTTTTAAATTTTGAAAAATTTGAACTTTATATGAAAATATGTTTATTCTAACCAAAATTGCTAACTTGACATCTGACTATTTGATTGACTAATTACATTATAAGTAAGATTTAATATTGTAAGTTTAATCAAGATTAGTGAATGAAACTTATCAAAACAATCGATTAGATTATTATAGACTTACAGTCTTGCATAATTTTGATGTTTTTTAAGTATAATGAAACTGAAAACTAACTAAAATAAACTAATAGAAATATAGTATTAGTATATATATTAATTAATATTAATCAATTAGATAGTTAATCGATCGTTTAATAAAGATTTAATTGGAACTTGTCTAATATAGACTTGAAGCTATGTCGTTAAATTATAAGTGAGATTCAATATTGTAAGTTTGATAAAGTTGAATGAACAAAAGTTATCAAAACAATCTATTAGAATATTATAGACTTATAGTCTTAGATACTTAATCAATAGTTTATTAAAGATTTAATTGTAACTTGTAAGTTCTCATTTATTATTAATTAAACGAAATTAAACCACTAATAACGAATTAAAATTTTATTTAACTATGTTTATATATAAGTTATTTAATAACCTCATAATTCTAAATAATTCTTATTCCATGTTATTGCCAATTAGTTTTTTTTAAGAAAATATTCATTAAAATAGTAGTTACCATTTATTAATCTAAGCCATTGATGATGTGTAATGTGGATGAATGAATGGTTTTAATAATGTCCACCTCATCAATCCTTAAAAACTTTCAATAACCAATTACATTCAACTATGAATGCCACATAAGAGTAAAAAAAATGATAATAGAAATAATAAGGATAAGGACTAGGAATAACAATGTAAATAAAAAATTATTACTCTTATATATGTTATTAATTTATTATATGACTTTTTAAATAATTGTTTTATAATAATGGTACAATTCCCGATAATATAAAAAATAAAAAATAATAAAATATTTTATATAAAATAAGTAGTAAAATTTAGGGATGGCAATTCAGTCCGAATCCGCCCCTAATTCGAGGATTTTAATCCGATTCGACTCCGAGGTGGAAAATATCCGACACCGAATCCGATTATATAATCCGAGTTCGACATCGACTTGGACCGGAGCTGGACCTCATAAAAAATTTGATAAATCGATCGACTCCGACTCGACCCGATTCGACCACACATCCAACTTAACTTTTAATTTAAGGCATTTTTATATTTTGATAAATTTGAACTTTATATGATAATAAGTTTATTCTAACCAAAATTGCTAATTTGACATCTGACTATCTGATTGACTAAATATATTGTAAGTAAGATTGAATATTGTAAGTTTAATCAAGTTGAGTGAATGAAACTTATCAAAACAATCGATTAGATTATTATAGACTTACAGTCTTACATAGTTTTGATATTTTTTAAGTATAATGAAACCTAAAACTAATTAAAATAAACTATTAGAAATACAGTATTAGTATATATATTAATTAATATTAATCAATTAGATAGTTAATCGATCGTTTAATAAAGATTTAATTGTAACTTGTCTAATATAGACTTGACGCTCTGTCGTTAAATAATAAGTGAGATTGAATATTATAAGTTTGATCAAGTTCAATGAACAAAACTAATCAAAACAATCTATTAGAATATTATAGACTTATAGTCTTACATAGATACTTAATCGATAGTTTATTAAAGATTTATTTGTAACTTGTAAGTTGTCATTTATTATGAATTAAACGAAATTAAACCACTAATAACGAAATAAGATTTTATTAAACTATGTTTATATATAAGTTATTTAATAAACCCATAATTCTAAATAATTCTTATTCAATTTTACTGCCATTTAGTTTTTTTAAGAAAATATTCATTAAAATAGTATTTACCATTAATTAATCTAAGCCATTGATGATGTGTAATGTGGATGAATGAATGGTTTTAATAATATCCACCTCATCAATTCTTAAAAACTTTCAATAACAATTTACATACAACTATGAATGCTAGAGTAAAAAAAAATGATAATAGTAATAACAAGGATAAGGACTAGGGATGGCAATTTAAATAAAAAATTCTTAATCTTATATATGTAATTAATTTATTATATGACTTTTTAAATAATTGTTTTATAGTAATGGTACAATTCTCGGTAATATAAAAAATAAAAAAATATTTTAATAAAAATAAGTAGTAAAATTTAGGGATGACAATTCAGTCCGAATCCTCCCCTGATCCGAGGATTTTTATCCGATTCGACTCCGAGGTGGAAAATATCCGACTTCGAATCCGGTTATATAATCCGAGTCCGATTTCGAGTTTGACCGGAGCTGGACCTCATAAAAAATCCGATAATTCGACCGACTCCGACACAACCCGATTCAACCCCACATCTAACTCAACTTTTAATTTAAGGCATTTTTATATTTTGAAAAATTTGAACTTTATATGAAATTAAGTTTATTCTAACCAAAATTGCTAACTTGACATCTCACTATTTGATTGACTAATTACATTGTAAGTAAGATTGAATATTCTAAGTTTAATCAAGTTGAGTGAATGAAACTTATCAAAACAATCGTTTAGATTATTATAGACTTACAGTCTTACATAATTTTGATGTTTTTTAAGTATAATGAAACCTAAAACTAACTAAAATAAACTATTAGAAAAATAGGATTAGTATATATATTAATTAATATTAATCAATTAGATAATTAATCGATCGTTTAATAAAGATTTAATTGGAAATTGTCTAATATAGACTTGAAGCTATGTCATTAAATTATAAGTGAGATTCAATATTATAAGTTTGATGAAGTTGAATGAACAAAACTAATCAAAACAATCTATTAGAATATTATAGACTTATAGTCTTACATAGATACTTAACCGATAGTTTATAAAAAATTTAATTGTAACTTGTAAGTTGTCATTTATTATGAATTAAACGAAATTAAACCACTAATAACGAATTAAAATTTTATTTAACTATGTTTATATATAAGTTATTTAATAACCTCATAATTCTAAATAATTCTTATTCAATTTTATTGCCAATTAGTTTTTTTAAGAAAATATTCATTAAAAAAGTATTTACCATTAATTAATCTAAGCCATTGATGATGTGTAATGTGGATGAATGATTGGTTTTAATGATGTCCACGTCATGAATCCTTAAAAACATTCAATAACAATTTACATACAACTATGAATGCCAGAGTAAAAAAAAATGATAATAGTAATAAAAAGGATAAGGACTAGGGATGGCAATTTAAATAAAAAATTATTAATCTTATATATGTAATTAATTTATTATATGACTTTTTAAATAATTGTTTTATAGTAATGGTACATTTCTCGGTAATATAAAAAATAAAAAATAAAAAATAAAAAATTATTTTAATAAAAATAAGTAGTAAAATTTAGGGATGACAATTCAGTCCGAATCCGCCCCTGATCCGATGATTTTAATCCAATTCGACTCCGAGGTGGAAAATATCCGACGCCGAATCTGATTATATAATCCGAGTCCGATTTCGAGTTGGACCGGAGCTGGACCTCTTAAAAAATCCAATAATTCGACCGACTCCGACGCGACCCGATTCGACCCCACATCTAACTAAACTTTTAAGTTAAGGCATTTTTATATTTTGAAAAATTTGAATTTTATAAGAAATTAAGTTTATTCTAACCAAAATTGCTAACTTGACATCTAACTATCTGATTAACTAATTACATTATAAGTAAGATTGAATATACTATAAGTTTAATCAAGTTGAGTGAATGAAACTTATCAAAACAATCGATTAGATTATTATAAACTTACAGTCTTACATAGTTTTGATGTTTTTTTAAGTATAAAGAAACCTAAAACTAACTAAAATAAACTATTAGAAATATAGTATTAGTATATATATTAATTAATATTAATCAATTAGATAGTTAATCGATCGTTTAATAAAGATTTAATTGGAACTTGTCTAATATAGACTTGAAGCTATGTCGTTAAATTATAAGTGAGATTCAATATTATAAGTTTGATCAAGTTGAATGAACAAAACTAATCAAAACAATCTATTAGAATATTATAGACTTATAGTCTTACATAGATACTTAATCGATAGTTTATTAAAGATTTAACTGTAACTTGTCAGTTGTCATTTATTATGAATTAAACGAAATTAAACGACTAATAACGAATTAAAATTTTATTTAACTATATTTATATATAAGTTATTTAATAACCTCATAATTCTAAATAATTCTTATTCAATTTTATTGCCAATTAGTTTTTTTAAAAAAATATTCATTAAAATAGTATTTACCATTAATTAATCTAAGTCATTGATGATGTATAATGTGGATGAATGAATGGTTTTAATAATGTCCACCTCATCAATCCTTAAAAACTTTCAATAACAATTTACATACAACTATGAATGCCAGAGTAAAAAAAATGATAATAGTAATAAAAAGGATAAGGACCAGGAATGGCAATTTAAATAAAAAATTATTAATCTTATATATGTAATTAATTTATTATATGACTTTTTAAATAATTGTTTTATAGTAATGGTACAATTCTCGGTAATATAAAAAAAAATAAAAAATAAAAAATTATTTTAATAAAAATAAGTAGTAAAATTTAGGGATGACAATTCAGTCCGAACCCGCCCCTGATCCGAGGATTTTAATCCGATTCGACTCCGCGGTGGAAAATATCCGACTCCGAATCCGATTATGTAATCCGAGTCCGATTTCGAGTTCTACCGGAGTTGGACCTCATAAAAATTCCGATAATTCGACCGACTCCGACTCGACCCGATTCGACCCCACATCCAACTCAACGCTTAATTTAAGGCATTTTTATATTTTGAAAAATTTGAACTTAATATGAAATTAAGTTTATTCTAACCAAAATTGCTAACTTGACATCTGACTATCTGATTGACTAATTACATTTTAAGTAAGATTGAATATTCTAAGTTTAATCAAGTTGAGTGAATGAAACTTATCAAAACAATCTATTAGATTATTATAGACTTACAGTCTTACATAGTTTTGATGTTTTTTAAGTATAATGAAACCTAAAACTAACTAAAATAAACTATTAGAAATATAGTATTAGTATATATATTAATTAATATTAATCAATTAGATAGTTAATCGATCTTTTAATAAAGATTTAATTGGAACTTGTCTAATATAGACTTGAAGCTATATCGTTAAATTATAAGTGAGATTCAATATTATAAGTTTGATCAAGTTGAATGAACAAAACTAATCAAAACAATCTATTAGAATATTATAGACTTATAGTCTTACATAGATACTTAATCGATAGTTTATTAAAGATTTAATTGTAACTTGTAAGTTGTCATTTATTATGAATTAAACAAAATTAAACCACTAATAACGAATTAAAATTTTATTTACCTATGTTTATATATAAGTTATTTAATAACCTCATAATTCTAAATAATTCTTATTCGATTTTATTGCCAATTAGTTTTTTTTAGAAAAAATATTCATTAAAGTAGTATTTACCATTAATTAATCTAAGCCATTGATTATGTGTAATGTGGATGAATGAATGGTTTTAATAATGTCCACCTCATCAATCCTTAAAAACTTTCAATAACCAATTACATACAACTATGAATGCCACATAAGAGTAAAAAAAAAATGATAATAGTAATAACAAAGATAAGGACTAGGGATGACAATTTAAATAAAAAATTATTAATCTTATATATGTAATTAATTTATTATATGACTTTTTAAATAATTGTTTTATAGTAATGGTACAATTCCCGGTAATATAAAAAATAAAAAATAAAAAATTATTTTAATTAAAATAAGTATTAAAATTTAGGGATGGCAATTCAGTCCGAATCCGCCGCTGATCCGAGGATTTTAATTCGATTCGACTCCGAGGTGGAAAATATTCTACTCCGAATCCGATTATAAAATCCGAGTCCCATTTCGAGTTGGACCGGAGCTGGACCTCATAAAAAATCCGATAATTCGACCGACTCCGACTCGACCCGATTACCCCACATCCAACTCAACTTTTAATTTAAGGCATTCTTATATTTTGACAAATTTGAATTTTATATGAAATTAAGTTTATTTTAACCAAAATTGCTAACTTGACATCTGACTATCTGATTGACTAATTACATTGTAAGTAAGATTGAATATTCTAAGTTTAATCAAGTTGAGTGAATGAAACTTATCAAAACAATCGATTAGATTATTATAGACTTACAGTCTT
Organism: Amaranthus tricolor; assembly: GCF_026212465.1. Lineage (NCBI taxonomy): Eukaryota > Viridiplantae > Streptophyta > Magnoliopsida > Caryophyllales > Amaranthaceae > Amaranthus > Amaranthus tricolor. The sequence continues at coordinate 22,294,252 of NC_080056.1, read as the reverse complement.
ACATAGTTTTTATGTTTTTTAGGTATAATGAAACCTAAAACTAAATAAAATAAACTATTAGAAATATAGTATTAGTCTATATATTAATTAATATTAATCAATTAAATAGTTAATCGATCGTTTAATAAAGATTTAATTAGAACTTGTCTTATATAGACTTGAAGCTATGTCGTTAAATTGTAAGTGAGATTGAATTTTTTATGTTAGATCAAGTTGAATGAACAAAACTAATCAAAACAATCTATTAGTCTATTATAGACTTATAGTCTTACATAGATACTTAATCGATAGTATATTAAAGATTTAATTGTAACGTATACGTTGTCAATTATTATGAATTAAACGAAATTAAACCACTAATAACGAATTAAAATTTTATTTAATTATGTTTCTATATAAGTTTTTTAATAAAATTCTAAATAATGTGGAGGAATGAATGGTATTTACCATTAATTAAATTTAAGCCATTGATGATGTGTAATGTAGATAAATGAATGGTTTTAATAATGTCCACCTCATCTATCCTTAAAAACTTTCAATAACCAATTAGGCAATTACATACAACTATGAATGCCACATAAGAGTAAAAAAAACTGATAATAGTAATAACAAGGATAAGGACTAGGGATGGCAATGTAAATAAAAAATTATTACTCTTATATATGTAATTAATTTATTATATAACTTTTTAAATAATTGTTTTATAGTAATGGTACAATTCCCGATAATATAAAAAATAAAAAATAATAAAATATTTTAATTAAAATAAGTAGTAAAATTTAGGGATGGCAATTCAGTTCGACTCCGCCCCTGATCCGAGGATTTTAATCCGATTCGACTTCGAGGTGGAAAATATCCGACACGAAATCCGATTATATAATCCGAGTCCGATTTCCAGTTGGACCGGAGCTGGACCTCATAAAAAATTTGATAAATCAATCGACTCGGACTCGACCCGATTCGACCACACATCCAACTCAACTTTTAATTTAAGGCATTTTTATATTTTGAAAAATTTGAACTTTATATGAAAATAAGTTTATTCTAACCAAAATTGCTAATTTGACATCTGACTATATGATTGACTAATTATATTGTAAGTAAGATTGAATATTGTAAGTTTAATCAAGTTGAGTGAATGAAACTTATCAAAACAATCGATTAGATTATTATAGACTTACAGTCTTACATAGTTTTGATGTTTTTAAAGTATAATGAAACCTAAAACTAACTAAAATAAACTATTAGAAATATAGTATTAGTATATATATTAATTAATATTAATCAATTAGATAGTTAATCGATCGTTTAATAAAGATTTAATTAGAACTTGTCTAATATAGACTTGAAGTTAAGTCGTTAAATTATAAGTGAGATTCAATATTATAAGTTTGATCAAGTTGAATGAACAAAACTAATCAAAACAATCTATTAGAATATTATAGACTTATAGTCTTACATTGATACTTAATCGATAGTTTGTTAAAGATTTAATTGTAACTTGTAAGTTGTCTTTTATTATGAATTAAACGAAATTAAATGACTAATAACGAATTAAAATTAATTTAACTAGGTTTATATATAAGTTATTTAATAACCTCATAATTCTAAATAATTCTTATTCAATTTTATTTCCAATTAGTTTTTTAAGAAAATATTCATTAAAATAGTATTTACCATAATTAATCTAAGCCATTGATGATGTGTAATGTGGATGAATGAATTGTTTTAATTATGTCGACCTCATCAATCCTTAAAAACTTTCAACAACCAATTCCATACAACTATGAATGCCACATAAGAGTAAAAAAAAATGATAATAGTAATAACAAGGATAAGGACTAGGGATGGCAATTTAAATATAAAATTATTAATCTTATATATGTAATTAATTTATTATATGACTTTTTAAATAATTGTTTTATAATAATGGTACAATTCCCGGTAATATAAAAAATAAAAAAATATCTGACAATTCAGTCCGAATCCGCCCCTGATCCGAGGTGGAAAATATCTGACTCCGAATCCGATTATATAATCCAAGTCCGATTTAGAGTTGGACCGGAGCTGGACGTCATAAAAAATCCGATAATCTGACCGACTCCGACTTGACCCGATTCGACCCGACATCTAACTCAACTTTTAATTTAAGGTATTTTTATATTTTAAAAAATTTGAAATTTTATATGAAAATAAGTTTATTCTAACCGAAATTGCTAACTTAAAATCTGACTATCTGATTGACTAATTAAATTAAGATTGAATATTGTAAGTTTAATCAAGTTGAGTGAACGAATCTTATCAAAACAATCGATTGGATTATTATAGACTTACAATCTTACATAGTTTTGAAGTTTTTTAAGTATAATGAAACCTAAAACTAAATAAAATAAACTATTTGAAATATAGTATTAGTCTATATATTAATTAATATTAATTAATTAGATACTTAATCGATCGTTTAATAAAGATTTAATTGGAACTTGTCTAATATAGACTTGAAGCTATGTCGTTAAATTGTAACTGAGATTGAATATTGTATGTTTGATCAAGTTGAATGAACAAAAATAGTTTCAATTTTAACCCTTCATTATTTTTTCTCATAAGAGTAAATAACTAAAAACTAGACCTAATACTTCACATTTCTGATCGAATTTTCCCTCAGCCCGCAGGAGCAAGGGGCAACCTAGCAGCCGTGTAGCTTCTTCGCTTCCAAATTCTAATCATATCTTCCATTGACTAAAGCTTCATCGTATCTGCCATTGACGAACGCTTCGTGGCTTGGTCCCTTCGTCGTGCGTACAATTGACGAACGCTTTTGAATTCCAATCGTATCAGGTAAGTTTCACTTTTGTTCATATTTTTTCTGGATAATTTGTATTTGTTTTCTTTAAAATGAGCACATTTTGATGTTGGATAATATAATTGAGAGTAAGTATGTCTTGCCTATTATTTGTCATGAAATTCTGTAAAACAAAAATTTAAACATGGTAGTTCATTACCATATGCTCGTTAGAATTGAGAGTAAGTATGGTTCCATTAGCTATTGCTTTAGCCATGGACTCAATTACTCCAATAATTGTTTTTTGAATTAGTATATAATTGTTTTTTATTCAAAGAGGGAAGGACTTTGAGAATGAAATACCTAGTCTGAAACTCCTGTTACTCCAATAATGAATTTCGAAAATAAGGAAGATGTTGAATATGGAGAGGGTTGTATTATTTGTGCTAATGGTAGGAAACTTACTTCTGTTGTATGGAAACATTTTACTCAGGTACAAGTTGGTAAAGAAATAAAAACAAAATGTAGTGCTTGTAAGAAGTTGTTTACTGGTGGTGGTAAAAATGGAACCACACATCTAAAGGATCATTTGAAAAGATGTTTGAAAGTGAAAAACTATGTAGATGTGATCTAACAACAACTTTTGAAACCAACTATGAAGGATTCTCCTAATACATTAGGAATTGGTAGCAAATACAAGTTTAATCAACAATATTCTAGAAATGCGTTAGTTAGCATGATTGTGAATCATGAGTATCCTCTTGCTATGGTTAATCATATTGGATTTAAGAGATAATCTAATAGTTTGAATCCTGATTTAAAGTGATCTCAAGAAACACAGTAAAAGCCAATATATTTTGTTTATTGTAATTGTAAGACTAATTTTTCTTATTAAGTTGTTTTTGAAAGACATATTTTCTTTGTTAGGTTGTAATTAAAGACTAATTTATATCAATTTTTTCGTGCTTTAAAATCATTAATGTAGTATCGATAAGAATAAATCTTGATAATAATATTTTCTTTGTTAGGTTGTAAGAATAAATTTTTTGAAAGACATAATAATCTCGATAATCGTGCTTTAAGAGATAATAATCTTGATAAGAGCAATGTTGGAGTATGCATAATACCACTCCAAGTGGAGGTGGAATGAAAAAAATAGTCCGAGATTTATCCGGAGCAAAGTCGAAGGGTGGATAGTCCGAGCCGAGTCCGACCCATTGCCATCCCTAATAAGAGCTGCTGAAACAGGATGAAAGTTGGAAGCCAACATCTGGTGAGGGCAACAAATCCTATAGTTGGTTTCTCGGGCGAGTCATTGAGGTCTGAAAGAAAGGGCACCCTGCCTGTAACCATCCAAGACAAGAAGGGAGTCACCATTACATCCCCACAAGAGTTCTACATCATTAACGCCCCAACAAAGTATAACTGCATCCTGGCCAGAAAACTCTTGGGAGATATAATAGGAATTCCTTCTTCCTTCCACCAAACAATCCTATTTATAAGAGAAAACGAGAAAATGGGTAGAGCCAGAGGCTGTCAGCGAATAGCTAGGATATGTAACATGATCAAACTGTCAGAACCCACAAACAGAGGCCCAGACGAGAAGAAGAAGTAAAAGAGGAAAGAAACAAAAGAATGTGCATAGAAGAAGCAACAAGAGATTTAGGGATAGTCCAAACTCTCATGGAAAGGGGAGCAGCGGAAGTAGACCCTAGACCCTCTCAAGATGATGAGGCAGGAAACAAAATACCTCCAAAGACCCTCGATCCTGAGGAGACAGAACTACAAGAAATACCCCTCATTGAAGGGACAGATAAAACAATCAAAATTGGTAAGACCCTGTCACCATCAATCAAGACTGAGTTGGCTTAGTTGATAAAGGATAATGCTGACCTCTTCGCCTGGTCTACAGTAGATATGCTCGATATTGATCCTATTACCATCACTCACAAACTAAATGTAATTGAGGGATCAAAACCGATGAGCCAGAAAAAGAGGAACATGGCTCTTGAGAAGGAAAAAGCTGCTGAAGAAGAGGTCTAGAAACTTTTGGAAGCAGGGTTCATCGAGCCCTGCCAATACCCTGAACGCCTAGCCAGCGTTGTATTGGTATCGAAGGCTACAGGAGGATGGAGGATGTTCATTGATTTCACTAACCTCAACAAGGCATGTCCCGAAGATTTCTACCCCTTGCCTAGAATCGACCAACTGGTAGATTCTACTACAGGGCATGCATTGCTCTGTTGTATGGACGCTTTCTCAGGGTACCATCAGATATTCATGGACCCATCAGACAAAGAAAAGACTGCATTCATCTGCTCATCTGGGTTCTACAATTACAAGATGATGCCATTCGGCCTGAAGAATGCTAGTGCAACGTATCAACGTATCAACGCCTTATGGATCAAATCTTTGCTAGCCAAAGGGGAAGAAATTTAGAGGTATATGTGGATGATTCGATTGTCAAAAGCAAGAAGGAAGAAAGACCTCATTCCAAACCTTAGAGAAACTTTTGGGAACATGAGGAAGCATAACATGATGTCGAACCCTAAGAAGCATGTATTTAGAATCAGATTTGGAAAGTTTTTTGGATTCATGGTATCCCAAAGAGGCATCGATGCAAACCCATCCAAAGAACAAGCAGTTTTGGACTTGACAGAACCAAAGTCCAAGAAGGATGTTATGAGGCTCACTGTGAAAATGGCAGCTCTCTCCAGGTTCAAAGCCAAATCAGCAGAGAAGTCTACCATTTTTCAAAGTACTAAGAGGAAACAAAGACTTCTTCTAGGAAGATGAGCAAAAGAAAGTCTTGCAAGAATTAAAGAACCATTTACACAGCCTACCCAACCTACGAAGGCCTGTCACGGGAGAAACACTGTACCTATATACTGTAGCCGGTCAAACAACTGTAAGTGCTGCGATAATCAGAGAAGAACAAAACGTACAACAACCAATATATTTTGTAAGCAGGATCCTACTAGATGCTGAAACCCGATATTCCCTGATCGAGAAAACAACCTATGTTATTGTGGTGGCTGTTAGGATACTCAAGCCTTACTTTGATGCCCATCAAGTGATCGTACTAACTTACCTACCACTGGAAAAATCCCTAGACAATATAGAGAGGTCGGGGAGACTACTCAAATGGACCATTGAATTGAATGGGTTTGGGATAAAGTAACAGGAGTGTAGGGGATGGGGCTGGGGCTGGAGTCGTTCTGATATCTCTTGAAGGACAAACCATGTCAAGTCGTTCTGATCTCTCAGAAATTTCAGTTTAGAGCTACACATAACGAAGCTGAGTATGAAGAAGTAATTGTAGGCCTGCAACTCTACAAAGCTTGAGAAGTAAAACATGTCAAGTTAAGAATGGATTCGCAGTTGGTAGTTAATTAGATCCTGAGAGAATACGAGGCCAAAGAACCTTCAATGCAGAAATACCTGGCAAAAATCAAAAGCCTAATTGCACTCTTTGAAGGCTTTAAAGTGGAAAGACTCCCCTGGTCACAAAATGAGCAGGCTAATGCGCTTTCTAAGTTAGGAAGTGCCAGTTAGCATGAAATGAAGAGATCTGTCCTTGTGGAGGTAAATTCCAAGAGTGCAATTCATGAAGATGCAACTTCAATCTTTGCAATTAGCAGGCTGAACCGTCCCTCATGGATAGAAGAGATGCTGAAGTACAAGGAAGAAGGTGAATTGCCAGAAGATCCCACCAGAGCCAAAAAGATAAAAAACCTGGCACCACATTTCGAAATCACCAATAATGAACTGTATAAAGTAGCCAAGAGTGGTCCTCTGCTGAAGTGTGTCACCCCTGAAGAAGCAGAATATATCCTGAGAGAAATTCATGAAGAAGTTTGTGGTCATCACTAAGACGCCAGATCTCTGGCCCATAGAGCTTTCAGGGCAGGATACTACTGGCCAAATACCCTTTCAGATGCAAAACCGTGGTAGAAAAATGTGAAAAGTGCCAAAAATTTGGTCTCAGCATCAACACACCTTTCAATGAGCCGAATTCCTTTTGCTCAATGGGGTCTGGACCTCTTGGGGCCATATCCCGTGGCTCTAGGTGGGGTCAAGTTCCTCATAGTGGGTGGGGATTATTTTACCAAATGGGTAGAAGCTGAACCTCTCGCTACAATCACTTCCAAGAAGGTTGAGAAGTTCATATGGCAACATATGATCACCAGGTTTGGATTACCTATCGTCCTGACAATGGATAATGGAAAACAGTTTGACTATAGCACCTTAAGAGAATATCTCAGTGACTTCAAAATCAGTGTTGCATACTCGTCAGTCTACAATCCTCAATGCAATGGTCAGGCAGAAACAGATAACAAGCAGATCCTGAATGGGTTAAAGAAGAAACTCAATGAAGCAAAGGGTACGTGGTCTAAAGTTCTGTATGATGTACTATGGTCGCTTAGAACAACTCCCAAAGAGGCGACAGGACAGACCCCTTTCAGACTGGTATACGGTACAGAGACCTTACTTCGTGTAGAAATTGGCGTGCCAACCCTGCACTCTCAATGTTATGAAGAAGCTGAAAATCTATAGTCAAGGTTGTCGAACCTAGAACTTATTGAAGAAATACGACAAGAAGCTGCTCTGAAAATGGCAGCCTACCAGAACAGGGTGGCCAAACATTACAATAGGAAAGTTAGAGAAAGAACCTTTTAGGTAGAAGATCTGATCTTGAGATATGCCCAAGCTGCCCAAATTCAAGATCATAGAAAGCTCTTTGAAACATGGGAAGGACCCTACGTTGTAACTCTATTTTTAGGTCATGGAGCTTATAAGTTAAAAAAAGCCTGGCCAAGAAGAATTCAGACACAATTGAAACTCTAGAGTCTTAAAGAAATACTATGTGTAACTCTATTGTATTCTAGATTTTCTTCTTGTAATGAATGTGATCTTTGATAAATCAAACTGATTTCTAGTATGTTAAACATTATATGAACGGTACTAAGAATACTAATACAACCTGCGGATCCATTTCAACCCTAAGAATCTAGGGATAAGAGTTCAGATTAAACAGGGGATCCATGTAAATGAAATCTATTACCTTAACCTTGAAAACAAAAGCTTTTCAGTTAAGAAAGACACTAAGGTCCTTATTGTCATCAAAAAAAGGAATCAAACCAGTTCAACGCCAAAAGTTCAAAGTAATGCTGGCTCATTTTTCTTGGGACAAACACTTAACAGGAAAGCTACCTAATGCCATAATAAGGTAGTTTCTTGTCCCAAACTGGTTTTCGCCATCCTTGGATCAAGCATCTCTACAGGAAAGTTATTCTAAGTACCCTGAAGAGAATGTCTTAGAGTCCAAACAGTAAAGGCTAATAATCCTTGGGTCAACACCCTTCAAGACAGATCCGTTACACCCTAAATAGGCTGTTCCAGATCCCAAACAGATCAAAGGCAATTTCTAAAACCTTACATTTATTAAAAAAATTAATAGTATGAAATAGGGAATCATACACTAGTTTAACCTGTTTAGATTACAACTGTATAAATTCCAAGGTTGTACCTTCTGAAGGAGATAGTAAGTGTGAAGAACTACAAAACTAGCTCATACCCTTTAGCCTAAACTAAAGCACATGAGCTAAGGGGTATACATTGGCATTGGAACAATACTGCCTACAAGGATACGACAACATAAACAAAAGAATAGAGACGTAAAAGACAGTATGAAGACCAAAAATCTGAAATCAACCTTTACATTCCTTTAAAAATTAAAATGTACAAGTTTACACAAAGTAGATACACATATCCGAAAAAAATTTTTCCATCTACAGTACAAAATACAACAAAGAAGAAGTTAGATGCTGAAGCGCTGGGAGGTAGGTCATTTGGAAGGAGGAGCAGAGGCTGGACTTGAAGAGATCGACTTCAATGATGAAGACTCTCCTCCCGGGGTTTGAAGAAGAGGGTAACTTTTTCTGAGCTGATTTACTTTACGCTTAATCTTAGGGGCCTGCAGATGTCGCCTAACAACACCCTAGTCAAAGTCAGGGTACCGAATAAAACTGGCGTTGAGCATCATAACCCTGGCTTTGGCAGCAGCATCTCTCTGGTAGACAGAGGCAACTTTAGCGATCTGCTCCTTATGATTTTTATGTGCAAGCTCGAGAGCAGATCGAGCTGCAGCAAGTTCCTCCCTGGCACCATCCAGCTCAAGTTGTAGGCTTTTGGCACGAAGAATATACGCATTAACTTGAAGCTTGGACACCTGAAGATCTTTCTCCACCTCAGAGAGACGGAGTTGGTACCCCTTACATTGCTCCTCAAGTTCAGAAACCCTCTTCTCAGCATGGTCAGCTCTGGCAAGAGCATCTTTAAAAACCAAAGTTGAGGCCCGGACACATGCAGGGAAAGAAGAGAAAGGCCCACCCACATGAGGAGGAGGAGGACCAATGGCTTTCACCAGGTCCTGCACAGCCTTAAGTTGATATTGTAGCTAATCATCAAGTCCACCGATAGTCCTAGCCTTCACTGCAAGCTCTGACTCTAGATCAGCTACTTGGCGTTTTAGCTCATCTACCTCCTTAGCCTTGGTAGAAAAAAAAAGAGGAAGACTCCTGTAATTGCTACTGCAGGGCCGCAAGCTAGGACTTTAAGGCAGCTTGGTCCCACTTCTGGGTAGACAGCTCATATGTTAAACACTATACCTTAACCTTGAGACCCTCCAGCTCTGCCTTATGCTTCTCCCTTTGCTGACTCACCTCCAGCGTGAGTTGGGAGCAGGTCTCTTCAAAACGACTGCACCTACACACCCGCTGCTCTTTCTCCTTAAGAGCATTTTCTAGGAATGCAGTGTCACCAAGGTGAACAACACGCACAGCCTCCAACTCGGCACTCAGCTTCTTGAAAGGTTCATCCTCTGTTGCATGCATAACCTCCATCTTAGAACTCATTTTTGTGTAAGAGCCTCGTCCTTGGCAACAGCTCAGGCCTCAAGATCTTAGATCTTCTGTGTAAGCTCAAGGGGAGCTACTGCCTCAGAGAGCTTCTTCTTCAGATCTTCAGCTTCCTCAACAACTGAGGGAAACCTCGACTTTAAGTTCTAGTTGGGTCTCCCTAAGCTGGAAGGCAGCCTGAGTCCGAAGGTTCCTGACCCTCGACTCATTGAGCTTCTCAAGAAGGCGCAACCGCTTAGTTTGAACGGTTGTACCCACCTGTACAAAATGACTTCGAAGAAGATACCTGTTTAACGGCGTTTTCAATCGGGCTAAGAGAGGGGGCGACCGTCACCTCCTCTCCATTAGTCGCCAAGAGCCCCATGGGCTCATAAGCCGCCTCTTTAGGAGGATTGGACCTCAAGAGGGAGAAAATCTCCTCAACGGTGACCCGCTTGGCCACTGCACTTATGTCCCGCCTGGAGTCCAAGTACATCCTCTATGAGAAAAACAAAGAATAGTGTAAGAAAGATGACCCTAACAGAAAGCACCGTTTAACTAAAACTAAGCATACATACCTGAGCGAAGAGGAGAAGGAAGTGAAGGAGGCCTCTGCTCCGCCACAGTCGGGGCCTTACCCGAGCAGGAGCATCTGTCACCTCTGTAAAAGGAAGAGAAACAATAAGGAAAGGGCCAATTTTCTACTTAATCAAAGCAAAGAATTAAAAGATATTACAAGCAAATAAAAGTAAGCCGGTAAAACCCTGTTACCTAACGAGGCAGGATCAAAAGCAGCGGTTGATGAGTGGTCACGCCTTCGCTTGACCCGACGCTTTTGAGAGGATCAACATGAGGGGGAGGCGCGACCACAGTAGAATGAGGGTTCTCCCTCTGTTTCCTCTTCTTCCTCACCCCCGCCAAGGGCAGGCCCTTAAAAGGAGGCGTCTCCCTAGATACAGGGGCTGTGGATGGATAAGCCCCATAAGAGGACACCCTCTCACCCTCCCTAAGCGGAGGAAGAGAAAGAGCTGGAACCCCCATGGCAAACAACCTCAATCCTTCTCTCTCTGGTTTCGTTTGAAACTCTTGAGAGAGAAGGTTGAGGTCAGAATCACCCAAACAAGCACATTGTTGAACTTACTCTGGAAGTGGGGGACCCTACCCACTCCACAGAGTTTACAGTGCTTACTAGGGGGAACAACCTGATCGATATCAAAGGAGGCAACCGCCCTGTTGCCCATCAGAGGATCTTGATGATAATCATCAGCAAGACACTGATGAAATCCGGCCACAGTCACTTGGGTTGGGGCCTTAGAGATCTGGTAACAAACTTGGTAGTCATTGAACAACCTCCTCTTCCCATCTCCAGGACACTCTGGAGGACCCGACCTGAAGAAAGCCCCAGAAGGGGTTATACCAAGTTTGGTATAATGACCCTGAACCCCAAATTCTGCTGGAAAATAACAGGATAAAAGAATGAGCAAATATCAAAAAACATTAGAAACACACTCAAACAAAGTTAGTCATGATTACTAGAGGTCAGAAAAATGACATCCACAACAGGGACAAAACTGGCTCCCTACGCGGCACTGCCTCGTGGCAGAGCCACTTGTGCTCGTACTCCAGCCCAGTCAACTTGTTTGTCCACCTCTGAAAGTGGAGAAAGGCGTACCTCTTCAAGCGAGTCAGTTTCCTGACTTCATCCATTATCAGAGGAGGATGAAGTACATGAATAGTATAGTAGACGAGAAGGTTATAGTGGTTGGGATGGTCTGTTTTCAGAGGAACCCTTACCCACAATGTCTTGTCGAAGTAATACTTCAAGTCAGACAAGTTAGGAACGACCACTGTCGTCCCGTTCACTACCTTTGTTGAGTAGTAACGCTAGTCACCCCCCTGCTCAATATTGAAAAGGAATCGAAATAAATCCAAGGTCAACGGATAGCCCGTAGACTCACAATGCCAAATGAAAGAAATAATTTTTCTCACAGCTTGAGGCATCAGCTGGTTCAAAGACAGCTAGTGAAAACACAAAACCTTATGCAGAAGCCAATGCATAGGGAAGCGTAACCCAAAGACCGAATGATACAAGTTTATGGGAATGTAAATGTTAATAGATGGAGAAGTGGTAATACTAACTTGGTGTGCCTGCATGCCAAGTTCTCCTAAACGGCACCAATGCCCTTGTTCACGAGATAAACGAAATTTATCCTCTATAACAAAGTTTAAGTGTCCCTCCACCATGATGTCCAAAATCTTTTCAGAAAGCGTAGATTATTGCAACTTACCTTCAGACTCATCTGCGTCCAATAAACTAAAGGTCATCGAGGTCTCAGCAAATAGGTCCAACGAGGCTGAAGCCGGGAAAGCATCATCCCAATACAGATGCTCCTACTCAGTCCGTACCCAACCAGGAGGAGCACTATCTGGGTCCCTAACCCTATTGGCCAAGGGGAATGGGTTACGAACTTGGTCGGTTGACTTGTTCAGGTGAAAGTCGAAAGTTAGGTCAGTAGCAGTAGCCATTTTCTCCTTACCCATGTTCTAAGAAAGAGCGAGAGCAAAGAACGTCGAGAAAGCTATACGATCGAAGAGCAACACAAAGATGGAAAAATCACAAACAACATAAATTCGAACAGATTACTTGAAGAAGAAAGAGAAGTTCGAGAGTCGAGAAAATTTTTGAAGTGGAAAACCAAGGGGTATTTATAGATTTCTCAATAAATGCCTCAACCATAACTGTTAAGAAGATGAACGAACAAGATTAAAAGAAATTTGAAATTGCTGAAATAAAGAAAACAAATGGGCGAGAAAATGAAACAGTAAAACGCAAGTGGCACCGCGCGTCCGACCGGGATTTAATTGGCAGATAGTCAAGGAAAACCACCAAACGCATGTCGAAGCGGTCCCAACAAGCTAAATTACGAAAAGGGGCAACATTAAATGCTGTCATATCTATACCGCTATTTCCCAAGATGAATATTGCTAAAGCCAAACGGCCTGAAAACTCCACAAGCCATGACATAACAGTCGTACAGAGCTGCAAATATCGTCCTGTAAAACAACACTCTGCAAATATCGTCCTGAAACCACAAGCCAAGAGAACAAAAATATATGAAGAACTCACCATGAAGATATAAACCCTACACAATTGCGAGCAAGTATAGTCCATGTCTATTAGCATGTCTGCTAAAACATATAGACTAGGGGGCATGTATAGGGATAGTCCCATCACACATCTCATAAAAAACGAGTAAATAAATGGAAATTTTCTTTCAAAAACCTGCGGAAATAGACACCCCAATTCTGAAGAGTACTCAAAAGGAAGAACATAAACCAGAATTAGACTTATTGACTCCTTCTGCCATGACTCAATAGGCATGAGGGGCAAATTGTATGTGCTAGAACATGACCCGTAGTCCCAAGACCCTGAAACGAGAGAAACTCTTGTAGAGATTTCAACTCCTCTGAGAAAGACGACTTAGCTCCCTAGAGCACTAAACTTACTCCTCAGCTAAGACTCAGGACGACAGGACTCGCAGAAGCAGCAGGGTCATATCAAAAAGAACCCGAGAGAGAATGAAAAACAAAAATGCCTGCATGATGGTTGATCCTCTAGAATGGCTGTAATGGAAACGATGACGTGTCAGGAGACAACTGCAGTTATGCGCAGAAAAGCTGTCAATGCTTATATAAGGCAAGACACCACACCTTCCTCATACCCTACGCATATAAGTGTACTAAAAGACAAGGAGGGGGACCATGGTGTAAGAATCAACAAACCATCAAGCGCGACGTAGGCTTACGAAGTATTCTATTTCTCTCTCCACTAATCTAGAGAAAATTTCATTTAAGGTAAAAGCCTAAACTTCCATTAGGGTTTTGGGTAACCTCTCCTAAAGCCCACACCATAAATATGCGTTGCCTTTCATCACCAAAGGTATGATAACTTTTACACTGAAATCCAAGTATTATTCTCTCAATGAGATATAGCACAAATCCCTAAAAGCTCTATCAGCAATCCTCTCATTACCCTACTGACTTAATCATCGGAGGAGGACCCCTGGAGACCGCTCTCCGGCCCTAGTTTGTTACCATGCGCAGGTGTACGGAGTGAAATAGCCGGAAAAGCAACTCAGACTTCTATATATATACATATATATATATATATATATATATATATATATATATATATATATATATGTATATATATATATATAGGTATATATATATATATATGTATATATATATATATATATATATATATATATATGTATGTATATATATATATATATATATATATATATATATATATATATATATATATATATATATATATATATATATATATATATATATATATATATATATATATGTATATATGTATATATATATATATATATATATATATATATATATATATATACATATGTATATATATATATATATATATATATATATATATATATATATATATATATATATATATATATACATACATATATATATATATATATACATATATATATATATATATATATATATATATATATATATATATATATATATATATATATATTTATATATATATATATATATATATATATATATATATATATATATATATATATATACATATATATATATATATACATATATATATATATATATATACATATATATATATATATATATATATATATATATATATATATATATATATATATATATATATCTATATTTACATACATATATATATATATATATATATATATATATATATATATATATATATATATATATATATATATATATATATATATATATATATATATATATATATATATATATATATATATATATATATATAGGGAGAAGTTCAGGTGAAAACCAAGGTTCTATGCGAACCGTGAGAACTAAAAAATGTGCTACCTTTTTACAGAAAATGTGCTACTTTCAGGTCAAAACTGTGTTACTTTTATTTTTTAAATAATTTAGCAGTTTTTCTGAAAAAACTGTAATTGTCTGGAAAAATAACACAAATCCAAAGTAACACGTTTTTCTGAAAAAAGTAACACCTTTTTGTATAAAAAGTAACACCTTTTTATGGTTTTCACGGTTCTCATATATGGATGGTTTTCACCTGAACGCGACCCTATATATATATATATATATATATATATATATATATATATATATATATATATATATATATATATATATATATATATATATATATATATATATATATATATATATATATATATATATATATATATATATATATATACATATATATACATATAAACATATATACATATATATATACATATATATATGTATATACATATATATATATATATATATATATATATATATATATATATATATATACATATTATATATATATATATATATATATATATATATATATATATATATATATATATATATATATATATACATATATATATATATATATATATATATATATATATATATATATATATATATATATATATATATATATATATACATATATATATATATATATATATATATATATATATATATATATATATATATATATATATATACACACTAGTGGAAAAAAGTGTATTTGCTGCTCATCATTTGCTGCGGTTTTTGTGTATTAGCAGCAAAAAATAGGAAAATGTATTAGAAAAAAAAAATATATCCTAATTGTTGCGGTTTTCCAGTTGACCGCAGCAAATAACCTCTCACATTGCACTAATTGCTCCGGTTTTTCCACAACCGCAGCAAATACTTCTTCAAAGTTTGATTAATTGCTCCGGTTATGCTTGAACCGCAGCAAATAACCTTTCACATTGCACTAATTGCTCCGGTTTTTCCACAACCGCAGCAAATACTTCTTCAAAGTTTGATTAATTGCTCCGATTTTTGTTTTGAACAGCAGCAAATGATTGTTGGAAAAAAATTAATTTTGTTAAAACCCGCAAGTTTCTTTTTTATTCGCATATCTTCTCAAATACGTGATACAGTTTGCTTTGTTCCTCATTGAAAAAACGCTTCATCTTCATCTTCATTTGCTTCGTTCCTCTTCTTCATCTTCACAAACGTATAAGATTAAGCATCAAGATCATTTGTGTTCGTTTCTTGTGTTCATCTTCATTTTCAATAACGGTCATTTGCTGTTATTCATCATTCTTGTTGATGTTCATCTTCACAAACGGTCATTTGCTGCTGTTCATCATTCTTAGCTTGTTGCTATTCATCTTCAAAAATGGTTTCTGAAGGTAAATCCTTGCTTCTGTTCTTGTTCATCATCAAACTTCGAATTTTCATAAACCTACTTGTTGCTTCTGTTCTTGTTGCTGTTCTTGTTGCTTCTGTTCGTGTTGTTGTTCTTGTTGCTTCTTTTCATCTACTGTACGTGTTCTTGTTCATCATCATCATCATTCTTTATTTTATAACTCAAGCTAATTTATTTTTTCAACTTTTCTTTTGCTACCATGATTTTCAATAATTTTTAATTCACTATCTGGTTTTTAATTAGTTTGCAGTTTAAAATTGGTTTGATTTAGACTAGATTAGACTTGAAAAATAAATATTCAAATTAGCTTCATTTGATTTGTGCGTAAATGTGATAAATATCTAAAAAAACCTAAATTAATTACCTTATTTTTATTTTGAACCAACTTCGAATTTTCATAAACCTACTTGTTGCTTCTGTTCTTGTTGCTTCTGTTCTTGTTGCTGTTCTTGTTGCTTCTGTTCAACTACTGTACGTGTTCTTGTTCATCATCATCAGCATTCTTTATTTCAT
Organism: Amaranthus tricolor; assembly: GCF_026212465.1. Taxonomy (NCBI): domain Eukaryota; kingdom Viridiplantae; phylum Streptophyta; class Magnoliopsida; order Caryophyllales; family Amaranthaceae; genus Amaranthus; species Amaranthus tricolor. The sequence continues at coordinate 22,277,763 of NC_080056.1, read as the reverse complement.
AACTCAAGCTAATTTATTTTTTCAACTTTTCTTTTGCTACTATGATTTTCAATAATTTTTAATTCACTATCTGGTTTTTAATTAGTTTGCAGTTTAAAATTGGTTTGATTTAGACTAGATTAGACTTGAAAATAAATTGATATAATTTACATAAAGTAAAAAGTTACATGTATAATTATATGTCTAAATGCTAAATACAAGTAATTTAAGTTGAAAACGAAAAACTATTAAGAAAGATGCACAATAATTTAGAATGGAAATGGAATAAGTTGATATAACTCATGACTAAAGGAATTAGAAATATGACAAGAATTTATTCATTCACTAATAAGATTAGAAAAGGAATTTGGAATTGAAATCTATGTAGTCTTAAATCTGAAATCCAAGTATTAAGTTCTAAAAGTTTGTAAAAGAATAAACAAAGACAAATTTATGCTATCTTAAATAGTTTATATTTTTGTAATTCAAATTTTTTGAAATTTTATAATCAAAAAATTAATATATAGAGATTTTATAATCAAAAAATTAATATATAGAAAGTTGATTCTTGTATTAGCTAAAGAGTAAAAATCACTTTTTACGTAAATTTTTTAAAACGATTTTCGTCTAATCTTTACTTTTCTTAGTTTACCCAATAATCTAAAACTAATAGCTATGATTGAGACAATAATGATTCAAACATTAATAAACACATTATCATCCGAAACTTTCATCTATCGATTCATGATTGAGGTATGTATTAACTTTTGAACTAGCTTAGAATAATAATCTTTAACATTAACTTCAAAAGTCCTTTTCTATTATTTAATTTAATTACCATTAAACCACTTAATCTTAATTGAAATTAAATTTCGCGATGCGTGTAGATGATGTAGATGTTGGTTATATCCGTGTAGATCACACGGAAGGAATACATTTGAATTAAGTGATTCACAAGGTATGAATTTAAAGCTTTTTAAAGTTTTTTTGGCACTTGGTTTGATTTGCATGAAACATTGCACATAACACTATTTGTTATATATTATTGTGTTGAACGTATTAAAATTGTTTATCATATTCTTAATATTACTTAGCTTATGTTCTAATATATTTCTATTCATACTCTTTCAGGTACTGATATACAATGCATCTATTCAGAGACGAAATTGTCCCCGAGATTGAGACCTCGGATAATGAGCATCGTAGTTATGACAGCGAAGAAGACCAAATTGTGAGATACGAGCGTATGTCTGAAGACGCTCCACCGATTGAAAATGATTTTGAAACTGAAGACGCCCCACCAATGGATGCTCTCACCACTACCAGTAAGAAAAGAAAAGGGCGAGGTCCTACAAAAAACCTCAAAGTCACAGAACCCATGCATTTGGAATACAATGCATTGGGTCAACCCTGCGGAAAATGGCGTAGGCAATATGGAAAACAAGTAGGTCTATGTATCCGCAAGCTTTCCATATTGCACGCATGGAACGAGGTTCCAAAGGATTTGAAGAACTCTCTATGGCATGATACTGTGGTAAGCAACTTTACTATTTTTACTCATTTACTTTCATTTTAAAATCAATTTGATTGATAGTAATAAATATAAATTTTTTTTGTAGAATCTTTTCCACATCGAGAGCGATGAGGACAAGAAGAATGTGTTTCTTTCAGCTGTTGCTGAACGATTCAGAGATTTCAAATCCAAGCTAGTAACTGGCTGGATTACGAAGAACCGTGCCCGTACGACCAAAAAGCTCAAAACGGGAAACGAAGGTGGAGAGCAAGCACCTTCGAAGATGCCCTACGAAATATAGGGTCACATATCAAAGAGGGATTGGGAGGCCTTTGTTGCCAAAAGAACAACTCCCATAGAAGTTGTGAGTATTTCATACTATATTATAGTTTACCAATTTGAATTTACTTCTTTTGATTTAGTCATTAAACTAATACATGACATTCGATTTCATCCACGTGGTAAAGCTTCTGATTCTGCAAGCAAAAGGAAGTTTTACCATCGCTTAGGCCAGAAAACGTACGATGAGGTTCGAAAAGAGTGGGTGGATGCGGGTTTATACCCCAATCAAAGTTCATCCACGCCCTCATCTAAGACTACCTCCGCATCCGTTAATACTCTTGCTGGAGATCGGGTGCGTGATTGGTATTGCGGGCTTCATTCTCGAGATGCAAGTGGTAAATTTACCATTAATGATCCGGGAACGAAGAAGGTTGCTGATGCTGTGGTGAGTTTTGAAATTATTAAGTATATTCTTCATTTTGATTTGTATTCTTTGGCTTTGATGTACTTATACTAATTGCTATATATGTCACTTTTTATTTGAACAGATGGGCTGGAAGGAAAAAGAAACTACGGGGGAGTTCACCCCAATAGGCAATGTTCACGCATTGCATATGGTCTTAGGGAAAGAACACAGTGAGCGGGTAGTCGGAAAAGGAGGCGTCCACGTGGGGTTACAGAAGGCATTCGGCAAAGAGTGTGTTGCTACTCAATCCCGAACGGCACTGAGGGAAGAAGCAGCAACCTTTCGAGCGGAGATTACGAAGGACGTTCTCGCCAAGCTGGCCGCCGTATTGTAGAAGATGGGAGCACCCATTGTGGACTTGGCAAACCTGATTGTCAAGGATCAGGAAAGTCAACATGGGGATCCTAACGCTTTGGTCGAGCCAACACCCGAGCCCATTACCCTCGTAGCACCCCAGCTCATTACTAATACCCTTGAAGGGGAAAACACCACACCGGAGAACATAAACTTCGTTGCTCAAAATCTGGAGCCAACTCCGGAGCCAGTGCTACAGGTACATAGTTTTTAAATATATAAGAACTTATTAATTTAAATTGCAACGCATAATTAATATTTTATTATGATGCTTATTATACTAAACGACACAATTTTCAGGAGGGGACTCCTTGTTCTCTTTTGCTGCATCAGTTAGGTGTTGCTAGTGATGGCGACTTAACTGAGGTTGCATATGGTGTGGCCCAGCCAAATAAAGAGCGCCAAACAGTGCATTCAATGCCTGTGACAAGTGGCCACATCAGTGTGGCCGTGGAGACTATTGTAAAGCGGTTTGAAGATTTCTCACTCCCAATTCCAATGCCAGCATGGAGCCTTGAGAAACTATCAGACGCCCTAGGTAGTTTCGTCACATGGCCATATGCTTGGGTCCGATTCACTAACATGGTAAGAATCATTTGTACCTTATTTATTTTTATTTTTTTTAATTGCATACTCACACTAATTTAATTGTATAAATTGAAATAGCAAAAGAGTCCAAAGGGATCTTGAAGAGAGGTCGGTTCCTCAGCGAAGGTGTCGACTGGGTCAAAGTCGATGCCAAGCACTCTAATTTTCACTGATGAGGAGCTAAAAGATCTCTCTCAAGATTGCAAATGGCTGCATTATTGTGCATCTCGCATAAGTGAAGAGGACCCAATCATTTTGAACCTGCTGAAGGAGCAATACTGCTTTTTAGAGAACCCGTTTGTAATTATTGGTCCTTGTGACATCAGGCAATTTTTGAGAGGAGAGATGCTGAATGTAGCTCTTTTCCATGTCTACATGAGGTGATGTTCATTATCTTAAAAGTTAGGCATTGTTGTTTAATTGTTTTAATAACCGAATTACAAACAAAATTTTATTATTTGTGAGTTTAGTGCGGCTTACGAGGAGCTAAATTCTTGCAAACCTCCAATAAAAATTAGTTGGTTTTGTCCGGAGTCGATTTCGGGTAGTAAATGTAGAAATGATCTAGATGCCGTCAGAGCATACATTGAGACTGCTTTGACTAATTCCCTTGCATCTAAACACACATTCATTCTGGCTCCATATGTGGAAGAGTAAGTTTTATTTTTGAAATTGAACTAAACTTTTGATTTTTAAAGTCACCTAATCTCTAATTTGTTGATTTTAAATTTGTGTTTGTAGTTTGCATTGGATACTTTTGTTCATATGTCCTTTAACGAACACTGTGCACATCTTCGACACATTACAAAAACCTCAAAGCCCACCTCGCAACACAAAATTCAAAGCGTTGTTGAATGCGTACGTAATATTAATTATTTTACCAATTTGATTTAATTAAGTGTTATATATATATATATATATATATATATATATATATATATATATATATATATATATATATATGTATATATATATATATATATATATATATATATATATATATATATATATATATATATGTATATATATATATATATATGTATATATATATATATATATATATATATGTATATATATATATATATATATATATATATATATATATATATATATATATATATATATATATATATATATATATATATATAACTAGTATTACTTTTCCTATGCGTTTTAGCGCAATGAAAAGAGTTCGTGGACAAATAGGATCTACATCGAGAGCCACATTTCCAAAATGAACAACAATAAAGGTACACAAATTCGATTTTATGCGTTTTTAAGCGTTTTTGTCAATTTCGCGCGTAAAGTAGGTCAAACTTGGTTTGTTATGCACGAAACTTGGCACACAACACTATTTGGCATATATTATTGTGTTGAAATGGTTAGAATTGAAAATAATAGTCATATGCTAGAAATTAGAAGTTAAGTTGCGATTTTAAGGGTTTTTAAGCGTTTTTGTCAATTTCGCGCGTAAAGTAAGTCAAATTTGGTTTGTTATGCACGAAACTTGGCACACAACACTATTTGGCATATATTATTGTGTTGAAATGGTTAGAATTGAAAATAATATTCATATGCTTGAAATTAGGTATTAAGTTGCGATTTTAAAGGGTTTTAAGCGTTTTTGTCAATTTCGCGCGTAAAGTAGGTCAAACATGGTTTGTTATGCACGAAACTTGGCACACAACACTATTTGGCATATATTATTGTGTTGAAATGGTTAGAATTGAAAGTAATAGTCATATGCTAGAAATTAGAAGTTAAGTTGTGATTTTAAGGGTTTTTAACTGTTTTTGTCAATTTCGCGCGTAAAGTAGCTCAAATTTGGTTTGTTATGCACGAAACTTGGCACACAACACTATTTAGCATATATTTTTGTGTTGAAATGGTTAAAATTGAAAATAATAGTCATATCCTAGAAATTAGGTATTATGTAAGGATTAATGTTGTGCGTAAGCTTTGATTAATGACACAGACAAAAACTACAAATGATCATGAAAAGAACACGAAACAACCACAAACACTTAAACAATTCTGATCTAGCAAACTGTCGAGCAGCCCTCCTTCAGCTAAACTTCTAAGAGTCCACGGGGATTGTTAGAATGGTTTTAGGACCTTGATAGCTAGATCCAATTACCAATATTCCATTTCCACTTTAGCCTAGGTCCTGGATGCATAGGTTTGGTCTCCACGTGTCATGCAAAGTGGTCTGGTCACTAGTTTGCTACTGTGTCAATTTCGCGCGTAAAATAGGTCAAACATGGTTTGTTATGCACGAAACTTGGCACACAACACTATTTGGCATATATTATTGTGTTGAAATGGTTAGAATTGAAAATAATAGTCATATGGTAGAAATTAGGTGTTAAGTTGCGATTTTAAGGGTTTTTAAGCGTTTTTGTCAATTTCACGCGTAAAGTAGCTCAAATTTGGTTTGTTATGCACGAAACTTGGCACACAACACTATTTAGCATATATTATTGTTTTGAAAAGGTTAAAATTGAAAATAATAGTCATATCCTAGAAATTAGGTGTTAAGTTGCGATTTTAAGGGTTTTTAAGTGTTTTTGTCAATTTCGCGCGTAAAGTAGCTCCAACTTGGTTTGTTTTGCACGAAACTTTGCACACAACACTATTTGGCATATATTATTGTGTTGAAATAATTAGAATTGAAAATAATAGTCATATGATAGAAATTAGGTGTTAAGTTGATATTTTAAGGGTTTTTTAAGCGTTTTTAAGCGTTTTTGTCAATTTCGCGCGTAAAGTAGCTCAAATTTGGTTTGTTATGCACGAAACATGGCACACAAAACTATTTAGCATATTTTATTGTGTTGAAATGGTTAGAATTGAAAATAATAGTCATATCCTAGAAATTAGGTGTTAAGTTGCACTTTTAAGGGTTTTTAAGTGTTTTTGTAAATTTCGCGCGTAAAGTAGCTCAAACTTGGTTTGTTTTGCAAGAAACTTGGCACACAACACTTTTTGGTATATATTATTGTGTAGAGGTTGTTAGAATTGAAAATCATAGTCATATTCTAGAATTTACGTGTTAATTTGCGATTTTAAGCGTTTTTAACCGTTTTTGACACTAACATCTATTTTCTCTTAGTGCTTTCAACAACCTTCTTCTTCCGTTGACTGCGGCTACTACGCGCTGAAGTATATGGACGATATTATAAAATCCGTGAAGGACTTTGGAGTCGAAAATATAGATGCCGTAAGTATTTGTTACGTTCTTAATTAAATATATTATTGGTAAAATCTAATGTTTCTATATTAATCATTTATTTTTACATTATAATATAGGTTTCAAACGACATTCCGAGAGAAACACGCCCTTTGAGAAGTGAAGAGATGCGCGAATTAAAAGACAAGATTGTCGCGTATCTTCCTAATATTTGCCCTTGATAAATTGTAATTAGTATAGATTATTTTTTATACTTTAATGTGTGTGTATATATATATATATATATATATATATATATATATATATATATATATATATATATATTTATATATATATATATATATATATATATATATATATATATATATATATATATATGTATATATGTATATATGTACGTACATAATATTATATTATATATACGAGCGAGAGTTTATTATTACAAAGAGATTATTGTTGATTATCTATGATTATCATTGGATTAATCACTGTTATTACATAGTATTATTATTGTAGTATTATAAGGATAAAACGGAAAATGGAAAAAAAAAATAGAAGTATTTGCTGCGGTTAGTGGCAAAACCGCAGCAAATAATGCCCCACTTATTTGCTGCGGTTTTGCCTCTGACCGCAGCAAATAATGCCCCACTTATTTGCTGCGGTTTTGCCTCTGACCGCAGCAAATAATGCCCCACTTATTTGCTGCAGTTTTGCCCATGACCGCAGCAAATAATACCCTTTTTTGCTGCGGTTTTTAACCGCAGCATTTAAAATAGGATATTTGCTGCTATCACTATTGCTTGGGGCCAAAACCGGAGCAAATAATGGCCAAAAAACCGCAGCAAATGAAATTTATTCCACTAGTGATATATATATATATATATATATATATATATATATATATATATATATATATATATATATATATATATATATATATATATATATATATATATACATATATATATATATATATACATATATATATATATATATATATATATACATATATATATATATATATATATATATATATATATATATATATACATATATATATATACATATATATATATATATATATATATATATATACATATATATATATATATATATATATATATATATATATATATACATATATATATATATATAAATATATATATATATATATATATATATATGTATGTATATATGTATATATATATATATATATATATATATATATATATATATATACATATATATATATATATATGTATAGATATATGTATATATATATATATATATATATATATATATATATATATGTATATATATATATATATATATATATATATATATATATATATATATATATATATATATATATATATTATTGACATTGTCCCTAAATCTTAAAATTCTTAATCCTTTATTCTTTTTCACATGAAAAACATTCTTATTGTGAATCGTTGATGAAGCCTATGACTTGATTCGTGGAAGATGTACATGTCTCAAATATCCAAGAAGTTGGGCAATTGCTCTGGAAGACAGTTTACTGTTCCTAGAGTTGAAGTTCTGACGAAAGTTGTAGATGGAGACAGTGTGCTGTTCCCCACGATACAGGTCTGAAGAAGACATTGACTGGAATTTACGAAAATTATGATTTCTGTTTTTAGTTAATGTAAAAGGTTAAAATTTAATTATTTGCTTAATTAAACTTATTTATTAATTGGCAAAATGATTTTAATTCGCCTAAAAACATGGAGAAGATCAATTCCTTGTTTATCTCCTACAAACTCGGATGTTCAAGAGACTTGTTCTCTACTTTGAATTGGTCTCCTACAATTTAGGATCTTCTTTATTCCATGTAGTTTTAACCGTGCAAGCATACAGCAGTTACATTCCACTCCTACTTTCAACTAACTTCCCGTTTTCTTTGGGAGCAAGTAAGTTTGTGGAAGTCGTGTGATATGTGCATTTCGTGGAGAACATGGGCTGAGTGCACTGTCTGCTGTTCCCCTTATAAAAGAGGGAAATTACGGTTCAAAAAAATGTATGGAGAGTGTCCATCAAAAGGGAGATTTAATTGAGAAAAATATTCTATGTTTTTAATGCCAATTAATTTATAATATTTTTCTTGAGCAACTATTTAATTTTGATCTTCATGAGAATTGGCCTTGTAAAGGGTAATTGAATGTTTTGTTGTAATTAGACTTGTGGGAAGTCTAAGGGTAGAAGAAGAGAAAAACATGAGAAGAGAAAGAGAAGGAGAGAATAGAAGAGAAGAGAAGTAAGCCTAAGTAGAGAAGCTTCGAGTGAAGCATTTAGAGAATTGAGAAGCTTCAAGTGAAGCAAAACATTGTTATGTGTAATTGTAATTGATTGCCTTAACATAGTGAGAATTTTTGAAATCCCGGGGGGTCGTGGTTTTTCCTTTTTATTAGGCCAAGAAGGTTTTCACGTAAAATTCTTGTCTCCTTTTATTATTTTTCTTTTCGTTTTTAAGTTTAAGTTTTTGTTCTTTACTTAACAAAATTCCGCAAAAATTAGAGGCGAAAATCTTAAACATACTACACAACAATTCACCCCTCCTCTTGTTGTATTCGATCATCTATTAGCATTCCTACAATTGGTATCAGAGCCCTGTTCCTCATTTAATCAGGAAACCCTGAGAGCAGTATCCTGTTCCCTGGAAAGATGTTGAAGATGAACGAGCGCATAGAAGAGGGGTACTCAACGCAAAGGCCACCCATGTTTGATGGGAAATTCTATACCTACTGGAAAAATAGAATGGAAATCTTCATAAAGGCCGAAAATTATCAAGTATGGAGAGTTATCGAAATTGGAGACTTTGAGGTGACGACCATAAACTCCAACAACGAAACTATTCCAAAACCAATCACTGAATATGAGAAAGAAGATTTTCAAAAGATGGAGATGAACGCTCTTGCTATCAAGTTACTTCACTGTGGGCTTGGTCCAAATGAGCACAATCGCATTATGGGTTGCAAAACCGCTAAGCAGATTTGGGACCTGCTAGAAGTTACCCATGAAGGTACAAGTGAAGTAAAGAGATCCAAGATTGACTTGCTTATGTCCAAGTATGAAAGATTCGTCATGGAACCTAAGGAAAACATTCAAGAGATGTTCACCAGGTTCACAAACATTACGAATGAATTAGTCTCTCTTGGTAGAATTATTCCCGTTGATGAACAAGTTAGAAAAGTATTTAGGAGTCTTCCTCAAGACGAACGCTGGAGAGCAAAGGTCACTGCCATCCAGGAGTCCAAAGATTTCACCAAGTTTAATTTGGAAGAGCTGGCTGGTTCTCTAATGACCCATGAATTGCATTTGGGAACAGCAGACAGTTCCCGAAACAAAGGACTGGCTCTAGCAGCAGATGATAGCGATGAATCAGAAACTGGTGAAGAGGAAGCAGCACTGTTGGCTCGAAAATTCAAAAAATTCTTCAGGAACAGAAGATATGGAAATCAAAGAAATAATAAAGAGAAGGGAACAACGAACTTGAAGACAAACTTTGAATGCCATAAGTGTGGGAGCACTGAACACTTCATCAAGGATTGCCCTCAATGGAAAAATGATAAGGGCAAGGGAAAAGCAAGAGAAGCTGGAAGACAATATAAGAAGGGAAACTTTAAAACTGATTTTAGAAAAGCAATGATAGCAGCTTGGGGAGATTCGGAGAGCGAGGCCGAGACAGAAGCTCCAGTGGAAGAGGAAACAGCTAACCTATGCCTTATGGCATCTCATGAAGAATCCAAAGAAAAAGAGGTAATGTCTTCTGGTCCATCTCTTAAACAACTGTCCAACATAAGTAAGAATAAATTAATCAAATTGCTTTTAGAGACACAAGAAAAGCTGGATGAAAAAACAACTAAGTGTCTCCAAATTGAGAAAGATCTTAACTTAAGTGAAGATCATATCTCATATCTAAATTCCTTTAGAATCGATGTACAAAGTAGATTTTTTAATTTATTAAATAAGAATATCATTTTGAAAGAACAGTTGGAGAAATTAAAACAGGAATTTATCACTCTTAATATTGAATTGAATCAAAGCAAATTGTTAGGATTAAAATCGGTTGAAAATGATAAAACCACTCATGAGTTTAGCACGGAAGCTCAAGAAATAAAATTAAAATTAGAATTAAGTGAAAAGGAAAATAAATTCCTAAAAGATCAAATTAACTTAAGAGGAAAAGGGAAAATCAATGAAATTCCCAAATGGATTCTTAATGCTAAAACCAAGAGTAAAGAAGGTATAGGATATGTTAAGAATGATAAAAAGAAAAAGGTATACGTAGATCTCCCTAGTAGTAAAGTCTGTTCTTTTTGTGGTAAAAGTGGACACCTGAAACTTCAATGTATAAAGAAGGAACAGCATATCAAAGCAAATAAAAATTATGTCGAACAAATATGGCTTAAGAAAGATAATTCAAGTATTGTCGACAAGGAACCCAAGGATAAATGGGTTCCTGTACCTAACCATTAATTTGCTTTGCAGGTTCAAGTGAGGGGGAACAACTCATGGTATCTCGACAGTGGGTGTTCCAAGCACATGACGGGTGACAAATCTAAATTTCTCTTACTTGAAGCCTATGATGGGGGGACAGTAACCTTCGGTGACAACATGAAGGGTGAGATAATTGCCAAAGGAAAAGTTGGAAGGTCTAGTTCCCATGCCATTGATAACGTATTTTTAGTCGAGAATTTAAAACACAATTTGTTAAGTATTTCTCAATTTTGCGACAAAGGTAACTCTGTTAAGTTTACTTCTGAACGCTGCATAATTTCTAGGAACAGTACAGGAGACCCTGTGCTGGAGGGAATCAGAAAAGGGAACACCTATGTGGTGGACCTGGACACTGTTCCCAGAAACAGTCTAACGTGTTTAAGTGTTATTGAAGAAGACCCACTTCTTTGGCACAAGCGTCTAGGTCATGCTAGTTATTCATTGATTAACACCTTAAGATCAAAAGACCTAGTAAGAGGATTACCTGCAATAAAGTTTCTTAAAAATGAAATGTGTGATCCTTGTGCTAAAGGAAAACAAGTGCGGTCATCTTTCAAATCAAAGAACATTGTGACTACCACTACACCATTGGAATTAATTCATATGGATTTATGTGGACCAATGAGAACACAAAGCCGTAGTGGCAAAAAGTATGTGTTTGTTGTTGTTGATGATTACAGTAGATTCACTTGAACCTAAAAATCACGAGGAAGCTTTAAAGGATTCTGATTGGATAGTTGCCATGCAAGATGAATTGAATGAGTTTGAGAGAAATAAAGTGTGGCACTTGGAACCCAAACCGAAAAACAAGAAAGTTATTGGTTTGAAATGGGTGTTTCGGAATAAGCAAGATGAACATGGAATAATTGTGAGAAACAAAGCAAGACTCGTGGTCAAAGGATATAATCAACAAGAAGGTATTGATTACACTGAGACTTTTGCTCCAGTAGCAAGGTTAGAGGCTATTAGAATCTTAATTTCTTTTGCTGCATTTATGAATTTTAAACTATATCAAATGGATGTGAAATGTGCTTTTTTAAATGGTTATCTTGATGAAGAAGTTTTTGTAGAACAACCTCCAGGTTTTGAGAATACCTCTTGTCCTAATCATGTCTACAAGCTTGACAAAGCCCTATATGGCTTGAAGCAAGCACCTAGGCAATGGTACGAAAGACTTTCAAAGTTTTTAATTCAAAATAACTTTGTAAGAGGAAAAATTGACAAAACCTTGTTCTTTAAGAATAAAGGTTCTAATATTTTGGTGGTTCAAATTTATGTTGATGATATTATTTTTGGTGCTACTAATGATTTATTATGTAAAGAATTTGCTAACCTTATGGGTACAGAATTTGAAATGAGCATGATGGGAGAACTAAATTTCTTTCTTGGTTTGCAAATTAAACAAACTGAAAATGGTATTTTTATTCATCAACAAAAATATATCAAAGAACTTCTTAAGAAATATGGACTAAATAATGCTAAAACCAATCATACACCTATGGCTACCAATGTTAGACTAGATGAAGACCTAAACGGGACTAATGTTGATCAAACTATGTATAGAGGCATGATAGGGTCTTTATTGTATCTAACTGCAAGTAGACCTGATATTTCCTTTAGTGTTGGTTTATGTGCTAGATTTCAATCAAATCCTAAAGAATCACATCTCACTGCAGTCAAACGAATTTTGAGATATTTGAAGGAAACAGACGACTTGTCCCTATTTTATCCTAAAAGTGATGTTTATGATTTAAAAGGTTTTAGTGATGCAGATTATGCAGGTGATCTTGTTAATAGAAAAAGTACATCATATATGGTACAATTTCTTGGCTCATGTTTAGTTTCATGGAGTTCCAAGAAACAAAACACGGTTGCATTATCCACTGCAGAAGCTGAATACGTAGCAGCAGCATCTTGTTGTTCCCAAATGCTTTGGATAAAACAGCAACTTAGAGATTTTGGTATTAAAGTTGAATGTGTTCCTATCTATTGTGATAATACCAGTGCCATATGTATATCTAAAGATCCAGTGCATCATTCACGTGCTAAACATATACATATTAGACATCATTTTCTTAAGGATAACGTAGAACACAAAAATATTGTATTAAAGCATGTTAACACAAATGAACAAGTTGCAGATATTCTGACCAAACCACTTCCTAGGGAACAATATGAAAAGATGAGATTGGAACTTGGTATGATCAAGCTCCACTAAAGTTAGTTGCATATATTTCCCATTGAAGCATCATGAAAATGAAGAGGTCAGGAATCAATCTCAAAATCTTGATTGAAAATCAATTATTGCATGGATCAGGTAAACACATAATAAAGTTTGTACTATGAATGTTTTTACGTTTGCATGTTGTTAATTCGAACAGACCAAAGCAATATGCTCATTATTTTCTCCATAATATTTCATAATATCATAATTCATTTTGTTCTCGAAAAATTATTTTATTTTATTTTATTTTGATTTCACATCTTTTTATATTATATCATCACATTGTTTGGAAATTTGTACAGCCAACTTAAAATTAAAAATAATGGGAAACGGTTTTTTTAAAACACACAATCCTTCCATATCTAATGCATTGATGAAAAGGCTTTGATGAGATGGGACGTTTGGTAACCGTCAAATCTCTTTAAAAAGCCCTCACCACATCACAATCACTCAAACCGTCATCCTCCTCCTTCCTCACAAACAATCACAAGAAACCTCTGACAATATTCGACTAAAACGAAAATCATTCACACCCAAAAGTGAATCATCATCCCAAACTGCCAAACGTTTGAAGCAAGTCGACCCTAATAGTGCCGAGAAGATTGCTAAAGAGAAGTCTGTTGGATTTGGGGTCGACAAATTCTGGTATGACTCTACTTACTTTCCACAACTTCATAACATTTTAAAATTTCAAGAATGGGAGGTTTTAATGACTAAATATAGTTGTAATTCCATCTTCCGAAACATCATGAGAGAGTTTATCTCAAACTTTTCAAATGACTGTGGTATGTGTTCCAGTGTGGTTAGGAACACTAAAATAGATTTTAACAGCGCTTTGTTGGCAGAATGGTTTAAAATTTCGAATGTAGGGTTTGATACATATAGTGTTGGTGCTAAGATAGTTTTCTCTGGGATAAATGAAAAAACAATCTTTAAGTTTTTAGGGGTTGAACAGAAACGGGGTAAAATCAGTCATAATGTGTTGTCCCCATTGCATAAATTACTTTATAATGTAGCACGAAGATTCATCTTGCCCCGAAACTCCAAAAGGAGTGAGGTGAGTCTGCGTGATGCAACTCTGATTTACTGCATGGACAATCAAATCAAAATCAATTTTCCATCTTTAATGATATCACACTTATCCGACTGTATAGAGAAAAAGAATGTTGTGGGGTATGGGGGGCTGTTAACTTGGATTTTTCGAAAATTTGAGGTTCCATTGGATGGGCTTGAATTCCCAATGGGACCAAATATGAAGATTGGTGCACGTTGTTTGAAAAATTTGCATTTGAAAGTAACTGATGAGGGGGTATTAATAAACGATTTAGAAGAAGTAGTTTTTGTCGGTTCTGATGATGAGGAAGTAGAAGAAGAAGAAGAAGAAGAAGAAGAGATTGAAAAAGAAGTAAAAATAAAG
>NC_080056.1:22245732-22255732 GCF_026212465.1 Amaranthus tricolor | reverse complement strand
GTCGTTTCCAGTAATAATCATATCATCTACATAGATGATTAGACATGTGATCTTTTCTTGTCGACGTTTGAGGAACAGAGTATGATCTGAGTTACTTTGTTTATATCCAAACTTCCTCATTGCTGCTGTGAATCTTCCAAACCATGCCCTAGGAGATTGCTTCAACCCATAGAGAGCCCTTTTTAGTTTACACCCTTCTCCTGGCTTATAATCACTTGAGAAACCTGGAGGAGCTTTCATGTATACTTCTTCCTCTATTTTCCCATGGAGAAACGCATTCTTCACATCGAATTGATGTAAGGGCCAGTCTTTATTTGCAGCAACAGAAAAAAGGACACGAATAGTATCAAGTTTTGCAACAGGAGAGAAGGTTTCTGAGTAATCAACCCCATAGGTTTGTGTATACCCCTGAGCTACAAGTCTGGCTTTAAACCTTTCAATCGTACCATCTGCTTGATATTTTATAGTGTACACCCATTTGCAACCTACCGTTCTTTTTCCTTCTGGTAACTTACATTTTTCCCAAGTTTCATTTTTGTTTAGGGCAGATATTTCTTCTTCCATTGCTTTCTTCCATCTAGGATTCTGTAGGGCTTCTTCAATATTTCTAGATATGTTATTGGAGTAAAGAGCAGCATTAAAGGCAACAGCTGAGAGAGAGAGGTTGTCATTATTTTCTTTAAGAGGATATTTCGATCTTTGTGCTTCGAACTCTGGATCATATCTCTTAGGAGGTATACCCCTCGTACTCCTAGGTGGCAACTCATACCTGTGTGGCAACTCCACATCTGCAAGATTATCATCAGTAATGTTTTCATCAATTTCAGGATCATTAGAATTTACCTCCTGTAACTCCTCTGGATGCTCAGTGGGTTGGACATCAGTCTGAAGAGGAGATACTATGTTTTCAGTGATAACATCAGTGGTTTCACCTACTTGCTCTTTTGGTTCCTGATCAATAGTAACTGGATATAACAACCAGCTCAAGTCATCACTAGTATTCTCCCCCTGAGGACGAGGCTGGGTATAATAATAAGACTGTTCAAAGAAATCACAGTCCATGGTAGTATACATCCGATTATGCACTGGATCATAACACCTGTATCCCTTCTGTTGTATCCCATATCCCACAAATATACACTTAAGAGCTCGAGGTTCGAGTTTGGTTCGGGTGTGTGGAGGAAGATGTACATAAACCACACATCCAAAGACACGAGGTTGGAGAGAATGGGAGGGAGGTATAGAGACAAAAGAGGCTAAGGTTGCAAGGGGGGTTTTATAGTGGAGAGGTTTGGAGGGTAGACGGTTTGTAAGATAGGTGGCAGTGGCAACGGCTTCAGGCCAAAAAAAGGCAGGTGTATTTGACTCAAGGAGGATAGCCCGAGTAATATCAAGAAGAGTACGATTTTTACGCTCAGCCACTCCATTTTGTTGAGGTGTATATGGGCAAGAGGTTTGATGTATCATGCCATGATCCGAAAAAAAACGTTTCATGGAAGAGTTAACAAATTCTCCTCCATTATTAGAACGTATAATTTTCGGGGTGGCTTGAAATTGGGTATGAAGCATATTACAAAAGGTAACAAACACAGAGAAAACTTCAGATTTGTGTTTAAGAAAATAAACCCAACTCATACGAGTGCAATCATCAACAAACAAAATATAATAAGAATAAGTACTAGTAGCAAAAACAGGGGCTGGTCCCCAAACATCTGAATGTATCAAAGAAAAAGGTGTACTAGCACGAGAAACACTTGGTAAGTAAGAATGTCTATGGCTCTTAGCCAACACACAAGTTTCACAATCAAGAGTTAACATTTTATTCTTAATTGAAGGAAACAAAAAATTTAAGTAAGCTAGGGAAGGATGACCAAGACGTCGATGCCATAACCAGAACAATTGATCAGATGAACCACGAGCAAGCAAAGCTTGGCCTTTTTGAGTCGTCTCATCAACATAGTATAAGCCTCCTCGTTCAGTACCATGTCCAATGATGGTCCCGGTCTGAGCATCCTGCACAACACAACCAGTGGAAGTCATAAGAATAGTACAATTAAGTTCTCGAGTAAGCTGACTAACAGAAAGTAACTTATGTGATAGACTCGGAACCAATAAACAATTTTTTAAATGCATAGAGGGAGACACATGAATAGAACCGGCACTTTGAACTTTGACACACTCTCCATTAGCAGTTTTAATATGAGATCGATGGATGGGTTTGTGTTGGGCCAAATCTTGTGGGTCGAAGGTCATGGTGTCGGTAGCTCCACAATCAAAAATCCAAGGTGAATTATTAATTATGGGGCTAGGTATTTGGATTTGTGGGTTATAAGTGGGCCGGTTTTTATGCTCATGGTTCAAAGGGTGAGAATTTTTATTTTGAATTTTTTTATAAATGGGCCGTGGGTTTGGAATGGGCCGTGGGTTTGGATTTGTGAGGTGATTAGGGTTTGTGGGTGTGCTACTATAAAAAACTAAATGAGGCAAGTTTTTCTTCACTCCCTCATTTGTGGCCGGTTCCTTCTCCCTCTTTCTAGAACATGAGTTTCTCTCTCCTTCCTTATTTCTGGTTCTTCCCTCACGAGTCTCTTCCACGGTTTCTCCCTTATACAAACCTCCATGGTTGAGATCCTCTTCGCCGGTAACTTCTGCGGTACTAAGGAGGGCTTTGCCGCCAGCCCGGTGCACCGGTGTCTTGGTGGCAGCCTTCTTTTTCTGTAGATCTTCCCACCAATCCGGATAACCTACGAGCTTGAAGCAAGTGTCCTTGGTGTGTCTCGAACCACCACAGTGAGTACACTTCAGGTTTGTTCTATCCTCTCGCCGGAATGATGGTTTTTCCGACCGGTGATGTGCGATGAGGCCACAACCAATTTCTGAGGGGTGGTGCCCCGATGATGATGTGTGGACCATAATTCCACGCCTCGAGATCTCCCTTCGAACCGCCGCATACGCCATGTCTAACGTTGGAAGAGGAACTTGATTTATGAGATCTCGTCTTTCCTTATCAAGAGTTTCATCTAGCCCGGCCAAAAATTGGTACAATCTCTGAGTTTGAATAAATTTATTGAAAATGGTAATATCCTCATCACTTTTCATGGGATTCGGTTGCCTCCGATCTATTTCTTTCCAAATAGTATTTAGTTTACTAAAGTAAACCTCAATCGTGTCATTATTCTGTTTTATTGTGCTTGCCTTTGTACTGAGATCGAAAATTTGGAGCTCGTCTCTTCCACTGCCAAGAAGGGTTTCAATACCCTTCCATAAATCCCATGCTGTATTATAATCTAAGAATTGATTAACTAAATCAGAGTCAATATTTGTGATAATCCATGAAAGAACTATCGGATCTCTTTGCCTCCATTGTCTATAACTCGGGTCTGCAGGTGTGGGGGGGGCGGCAATGATGTGTTTGAGCCGTCCTCTGCTGTCTAAGGCTATGTGCATTAGTTTGCACCATTTTGTATAGTTGTGGTAGGTTAATTTTTCGGATATTTTGAGATCTGGTATTGAGTGTTCTGGTTCTGGTTCTGGTTCAATTTTGTTGGTTTTGTTCATCTGTTGAAACAGGCGAAGCACATGCTCCATCTGTGCCATGGTTAATGTCTGGTTTTCTGTAATTTCGGAATCTGCCATAGGTAAGGTAAGGTTTAGAAAAATAAAGGTAGATGATGAGGCCAAAAAATGTTCGACAGCCCTGGAACACCTTTCGGCTCTGATACCATGAAACAAAGAAATAAGACAGATTTTAGGTTTTGAATACTTCTTGTATTGAATATGATCAAGACCAATGTCAAAATATATACACAGCTATGGAGACCAAGAAAGGAAAGAAAATAAATACAAAATAAGAATATTTCTGAATATCCTAAAATATGTTTAAAGAATATTTTCTAAATATTTTCTAAATCTCCTAAATATGTTAGCTTTCCTACACCATGAAGTGATGAAATTGAGTATTCTGCTGCAGAGACTTAATAGTGGTGGTTTAGAGACGATGGCACATGGGGGGTCGACTGTCTATTCTTACGACCTATTTTTTTTTTTTTTTATTTAGCCCACACAGATGTTTCGATTATCTTGCTAATATTACTTCATAATTTACTGACCTCCTTTATCTTTTATTTTCTGGCTTCGCCCCTGAGTTCTCATGTGGATTTGCAAAAATTGTATACACAAATGACGCTATTCCAAAGTCGTATTGTGAGCTAGATGTAGGTCCTTACTCGTTGATATGTCTATGTGGTGCGAAGTTCCATCCATCGAATCATATCTACTCCGTATCTTTCCATTATTTTGATTGATGATTTTGGGCAGTCTAAGTTGATTATGATTGGGCATCTTTCTTCTGGTTGTCTTTGTTGCTTCCATTGAACTCTTTTAATTACACAAGCAAGAATGTATATAATGTACTATACAATACTGTATTGATTGCAATCGGCCTTCAGTAAATGCAGTGTAACAGTTTTGATGGAATTAGTATAATATAAATGTAACAATGATGTAAAATATGATATAACAAGGGAAATTAAGTTGTAAATTGTATTGATAGGCCATTCATTACTCTATCTTGAAGAAGTGATATTGTGGAAAAAATGATAATAAAACTTGGTGTGATTTTGGAGATGTGACTTACCTAGCACAAGGGCGGATCTAGAAAAGGAAAAAAAAAGTGATAAATACTTCTACTATTTTTTATTCCAAATTTAAGTGATGTCACTTGACTAGCATGACAACCTTTTCCTCCGCCACTGAGGTAGGAAAGAAAAGTTGTGTATAATTTAACTTTTTATGAGCAAATTTTCATGATCATGGGATGACATAGTATATTTTACAAAAATATACACTACAATCGTCAGCATTACCTTTATCTAATAACAATAACCAAATAGACCGTATAGATATTTCAGTTTCTGGTAGATTTAGACCCTATTCTGCTGTGAATTATAATCATTTCCCATTCAACTGCCTTTTGGTTTCTTCTTGTCGTATTCTCTACCTCTCTAGAATTGGTAAATACTTTAAACTTTGTTTGCTGTATCATTTTATGTGTTTCTGTTCCAATGTTTAGCTGTTCTTTTAGTTGTAACCTCTTTTTTTCTGTGAACATGTATCAATTTATCTTGATTAAAAGATCTCATTGAGAGAACTGAATTTAAAGCTCATGTTTTGTTGTGTTATGCCAGGCTTTTGCCAAAAGAACTGGCAATGACAAGGGTAAAAAGAAGGAAATATCAGTCTTAGATGCAACCGTTCTGATCCAGTTGAGCTTCAGGGCTTACCTTACTCGTAGGTCTCAGGCTCTTTGGGCACTTAGAGATCTGGCTGTTGCAAAATCCAAGTTGAAGGAGCTCAGGTTATTGTTTCACAACTTCTCTTACTGTAGTCGTGTTTCTGGCGACACTGAGGAACGCCAAAAATTCTCCGAGAAAATTATTGTCCTTCTCCTCACTGTCGATGCTATCCAGGTGAGAACTTGTTTCACCCACGTCATGATGTTGCTTACTTCTATCATGAGATTCTGCCTTTTCTAAGATCGGAAAAACGAATAAATTCTGATTGACTAACCAAAATGTTGGGAATCTTTGGGCTTTTATTTAAGATGAAATCTTGGGTTTTGAAAGAAGCATTTAAGTTCCAGAAACAAAACGAAATAATTGAGGGATCATGGCATTTTTTACAATTTTTCTTTAGAAATTCAGTATAATTTAATGGTTGGGTTTGGGCATTCCTTGGTTTGGCTCCCTTCAAACATGGAAACAAATGGGAAAATAGGTAGAAATAGGAAAAGAGCTGAAACCAGAATACTCCTATGTAATTAGCTGACTTTTCGTATCTTTTCAAATGATTTTGCATCCTAAAAACCAAACGTGGGTGCTACCTTTGTTTGATGCTTTCCAGTAATACATGCTGCCTTTTATGGTATTTAGCAGGGTGTTGATCTGATGGTGAGAGTGGCAAAGAGATCAATGGTGGACGAGCTGGAGGCAATGCTGGATGTGGTGGACCCCCAACCTGGTGGGAGATGCTTTTCAATGAGGCGGAGAACTTTTGCCATGCCAAGTGGAAGCATCCAAAAGGAAAGTGTAGAAGGTGTTGCTCAGGTCGTCCAAATGCTCAATGAAGAAAATGGAACCTTGAAGCGTGCGTATAATCAATTGATTGTTTAAGAGCTTGCAGTCTTAAACGTTTTGCCAAGGAAGCGGCTTGGTTTGTAATTGTAGGTGTAGTTTTATTTTTATGATCGGGGATATTTCAAGCACCGCTTTCGCCTTTCAGTTTTCAATGTTGAGCCATGAGAGTTATGTTCTAGTAGAAATTGTGTAATGTTCTGAGTTGCCAAATTTGAGTTCAAGCATTGATCTCTTTCAACTTGAAAAACATGTTGTTGCCCTGTATTTGACCAATTGACCCGCCCCGCTCTGATCTAACTCGCACATCAACCAGGTCTACTTTCAACTTTTCAAGTATAAAAAGTTGATCATACATTAATTTAAAATTAAGGGGTTCATGATAGTAAGTACTTAACTTTTCATTGAATTGCAATTATTACTCTACCTCTTCCTTCGAATTTTAATTTTGTGCGGGATACTAGACTGATAATAATAATATGGCATTTTAGTCATAAAAATAAAGACATTTTAGGCCTTGTTACAAGGGGTAGCAACTCGATTCAAATCTAACCCCGTCTTATCGCAATTCGAAAAAAATAATTTAATTTGAAATTATAAAAATAACTACGACTCCGATTTAGAGTTGGATGTCATTAAAAATCTGACAAATCAACATGATTAGAGTCCAACTTCGCTACAATTCGACATTCGAATTGAATTTATTCAAATATTATGTCTAGTTTATTTTAGACAAATTTGTATTTTTTAAAATTGATTCGTATAAACATTCCTATTTTCGGTTGTTGTTTCTACGTTCATCATTAGAGGTTTATTTATTAAACCCTATCATAGAAAGATTTTTCCGAGACACCACCATTGTGAAAACTTTTATGTGTCTATTTGAAAGACATCATTGTTGTGAGTTAGCTTTTAGTAATTTAGTAGAGTTTGGAAAAATCATAGCATATTTGAGTCATTAAGTTGAAGTGAACGAACTATATTTAATTAATAAGTAGAATTTGGTTAAATCATTGTTTATATGAATAACAACTTCGCCAAAGGTCGATCCAAGAGTTTGAGACACCATAAAGTAGGACGGCATAAAAGTCGAGTTTGAGTCGGAGGCAGAGGTGATAAAATATATCACTTTTATGTTGAGCAATGTTGAAGCATGTATAATTTGATCCATAGTCCAGTCAGCTCGTTCAATTTCTTATAAATGAAATTTTTTGAAACGTAGATATGTGGGCTTTAATCCATGTTTTTGTAATTTTGAATATTGATCAGGCCTTTGTGCCGTTGTAAGTATTAGCTTTAACTTTGTTCTAGATTTGTTTTGATAATTTTTCTTGTTTGATCATTCGGTTGATGATTTGGATGATGGGTCAATCAACATTGATTCCTTGATTCTAAATGATTTTGCTCCGCTATCAATCACTCGAAACTAAGATAATATGAATCTAACGATTTGAAATCATTGCAGGTATATTGAATGCAACAACTTCACTGAAAAAAGTATGTGAAAATAATTCCGTAACTAACACAAATGACTGAATTGAATTGGAAATTGAAGAATCACAATGATGAGGACGATAGATTAAGTGAAAATTGAAAATTGACCTGAGATGGTGCGGATAATTGATGATGATGATGCGAGAAAATGCTGCCTAATGAAGATCTTGATGTATGGGCATTTGCGAAACTTGTTAAATGAAATACTTCTTCAGATGATCTCTATGCTACTGGACGTCGTAACTTTTTTCCTTCTTTATCTTTTGACTCTAAAGTGTCTGGTCTTATGATGCGGTAATTTTGAAGGGAACATCCCTCTTAGCCCCAACTTCACCTTTTCCAGTGAACTTACCCGTGGGTTCAATTTTCCGCAAGATTAAATCCCCCACTTGTAGATTCCTCGTTTTAACATTGTGAATAAACTGACAAGTCATTCTTTGTTGCTGAGCAATGGATCTCATAAGAGCATTTCCTATTGTTTCTGGGAGCTGGTCCAATTTAACTCTTTTTCACTCATATTTTGCATCATGTGAGTAGTAGGTGATTCGAGTTGAAGGTATTCGATCGAGTCTCTACTGGGAGGACTACTTCAGAGTCTTAGACTAAAGAGAATGTATTATGACTCGTTGCATCTTTGACGGTGGTACGGGATGCTAATAAAATGCCTTGTAATTTTTCATCCCATGATCCATTGGCCCCTTCTATCTTCTTAATGATACCATTCAGGATCTCTTTGTTAGCGGACTCGACTTGGCCGTTTGTTTGTGGACGAGACACAGAGTTGAAATATATCTAGATGTTGAACTTGTCACAATACTCCATGGTGTTCTTACTGGTGACTTGTCAACCATTATCAGTAATGATGACTTAGGCAATGTCGTACCTTGTTATTATATTTCGCCAAATGAAATGGAAAACTTTGTTATCAGTGATGGTGTTGAGTGCTTCTGCTTCTACATACATAGAGAAATGATTGATGGCTACAATGATGATTTTTTTTAACCCTATGATGGTGGAAATGGACCAAGAAGATCTATTCCCCCCTTATCAAATGGTAACACGACCTGTATAGTAGTGAGATAGTTGGTATGCTTCCTGGCAACCTTAGAGAAGAATTGGCATCTTGAACACCTAAGTATCAATATTTCCGCATCATCCCTAAGGGAGGGTCAATAATAACCGCTTTTAACGACTTTGTTAATGATAGTTCTACGACCTTAGTGGATCCCCTATTCTCCTTCATGAATTTCCGGAGGATGTAGTTTCCCTCTTATGGGATTACACATTTCAAAAGTGGATGAGTATACAACTTCTTATAAAGTGTCCCTTTACGAAATTCAAATCACTTTACCTTGTTCAAAAGCAGTGTTGCTTCATGTTCATCATCTAGCAAAATGTTGATTTGTAGGAACTTGACATAGGGTTCCATTCATGTCTCTGATCAATCAGCAGTTGAGACTTTTAGATTGATATTAGGGTTCGGTAGCACTTCCCAAATTATGTCTCGAGCATTTGATGATTCGCCAGAACTTACCAACCTTGCTAGTGAGTCAGCTTGTGCGTTCTCAGATCTAGGTATCTATACATGTGTGAACTGATCAAATTTTGTGATGGATTCCTTTTAAACGTTATAGATACGTTTTCATGCTCTCATCCTTCACTTCAAATTCTCCATTTACTTTCCCTACTATCAGTTGTGAATTAGACAAGGCGGCTAAGATTTTAGTCCCAGCTTTGTAACAAATGTTTAGCCAAAAGATTAGAGCTTCATATTCCACTTTATTATTAAATTCTGCAAACTTGAATCGCACTACTCTTTCCAATCTAACCCTAGCAGAGGATACTATAAGTAGGCCAGCTCTACGTGTGTACTTTGTGGAGAGCCATCTCCATGTAGCTTCAACTCAAGACTAGGGTAAGCAGGACTTTGCCACGTGCTCTCGGCTCTGAAGTCAGCCAAGGTTTGAGCCTTGATCGTAGTGGAAGGTTCGTATTCAATTCCAAAATTCGCCAATTGGTTTGCTCAGTTAGTGATACGACTAGATTGATTTTTTCCTTCTAAGAGTTTCTTTAAGGGTTGGTTTCACCCGGATTTTGTGTGAATGAAAGTAGGGTTTCAATTTCCTACTGGCCTTAACAACGGCAAACAATACCTTTTCCCATTCATTATAGTTTCCTTTTGAGCCACGAAATGCATGAGTCACGTAGTAAACAGGAAGTTGCTTCTTTTTCCTATCAACAACTAAATTCTTGGACAAAGAGTATTCCATTACACAGGCATACAAAGCTAAGGTTTCTCCTTGAATGTGGGATACTAACTTGGGCAAGGAAGCCAGGTACTCATTCAACTTGTTGAAAGATTCTTCTGCTTCTTT
>NC_080056.1:22213232-22240732 GCF_026212465.1 Amaranthus tricolor | reverse complement strand
AATATGACTATGATTTTCAATTCTAACAACTTCTACACAATAATATATACCAAATAGTATTGTGTACCAAGTTTCGTGCAAAACAAACTAAGTTTGAGCTACTTTACGCGCGAAATTGACAAAAACGCTTAAAAACCCTTAAAATCACAACTTAACACCCTAATTTCAAGCATATGACTATTATTTTAATTTCAACCCATTTCCACACAATAATATATGCCAAATAGTGTTGTGTGCCAAGTTTCGTGCAAAACAAACCAAGTTTGACCTACTTTACACGCGAAATTGACAAAAACGCTTAAAAACCCTTAAAATCGCAACTTAACACCTAATTTCTAGCATA
Organism: Amaranthus tricolor; assembly: GCF_026212465.1. Lineage (NCBI taxonomy): Eukaryota > Viridiplantae > Streptophyta > Magnoliopsida > Caryophyllales > Amaranthaceae > Amaranthus > Amaranthus tricolor. The sequence continues at coordinate 22,240,389 of NC_080056.1, read as the reverse complement.
TGACTATTATTTTAAATTCTAACCATTTCAACACAATAATATATGCCAAATAGTGTTGTGTGCCAAGTTTCGTGCATAACAAACCAAGTTTTAGCTACTTTACGCGCGAAATTGACAAAAACGCTTAAAAACCCTTAAAATCACAACTTAACACCTAATTCCTAGAATATGAATATTATTTTCAATTTTAACCACTTCAACACAATAATATATGCCAAATTGTGTTGTGTGCCAAGTTTCGTGCGTAACAAACCAAGTTTGAACTACTTTACGCGCGAAATTGACACAGCAGCAAATAGTGACCAGACCACCTTGCACGACACGTGGAGACCAAACCTATGCATCCAGGACCTAGGCTAAAGTGGAAATGGAATCTTGGTACTTGGATCTAGCTATCAAGGTCCTAAAACCATTCTAACAATCCCCGTGGACTCCTAGAAGCTGAGTTGAAGGAGGGCTGCTCGACAGTTTGCTAAATCAGAATTGTTTAAGTGTTTGTGGTTGTTTTGTGTTCTTTTCATGAACATTCGTAGTTTTTATCTGTGTCATTAATGAAAGCTTACGCACAACATTAATCCTTGCATAACCAAGGCCTTAATCAGCCTCGGTTTCGCATCATAACTAAGTTTGGGCTACTTTACGTGCGAAATTGACAAAAACGCTTAAAAACCCTTAAAATCGCAACTTAACACATAATTTCTAGCATATGACTATTATTTTAAATTCTAACCATTTCAACACAATAAGATATGCCAAATAGTGTTGTGTACCAAGTTTCATGCAAAACAAACCAAGTTTGACCTACTTTACGCGCGAAATTGACAAAAACGCTTAAAAACCCTTAAAATCGCAACTTAACACCTAATTTCTAGCATATGACTATTATTTTCAATTCTAACCATTTCAACACAATAATATATGCGAAATAGTGTTGTGTGCCAAGTTTCGTGCAAAACAAACCAAGTTTGAGCTACTTTACGCGCGAAATTGATAAAAACGCTTAAAAACCTTTAAAATCGCAACTTAACACCTAATATCTAGCATATGATTATTATTTTCAATTCTAACCATTTCAACACAATAATATATGCCAAATAGTGTTGTGTGCCTAGTTTCGTGCGTAACAAACCAAGTTTGAGCTACTTTACGCGTGAAATTGACACAGTAGCAAATAGTGACCAGACCACCTTGCACGACACGTGGAGACCAAACCTATGCATCCAGGACCTAGAATAAAGTGGAAATGGAATCTTGGTAATTGGATCTAGCTATCAAGGTCCAAAAACATTTCTAACAATCCCCGTGGACTCCTAGAAGCTGAGCTGAAGGAGGGCTGCTCGACAGTTTGCTAGATCAGAATTGTTTAAGTGTTTGTGCTTGTTTTGTGTTCTTTTCATGAACATTTATAGTTTTTGTCTATGTCATTAGTCAAAGCTTACGCACAACATTAATCCTTGCATAACCAAGGCCTTAATCAGCCTCGGTTTCGCATCATAACCAATTTTTAGCTAATTTACGCGCGAAATTGACAAAAACGCTTAAAAACCCTTAAAATCGCAACTTAACACCTAATTTCTAGCATATGACTATTATTTTAAATTCTAACAATTTCAACACAATAATATATGCCAAATAGTGTTGTGTACCAAGTTTCGTGCAAAACAAACCAAGTTTGACCTACTTTATGCGCGAAATTGACAAAAACGCTTAAAAACCCTTAAAATCGCAACTTAACACCTAATTTCTTGCATATGACTATTATTTTCAATTCTAACAATTTCAAGACAATAATATATGCCAAATAGTGTTATGTGCCATGTTTCGTGCAAAACAAACCAAGTTTGAGCTACTTTACACGCGAAATTGACAAAAACGCTTAAAAACCCTTAAAATCGCAACTTAACACCTAGTTTCTTGCATATGACTATTATTTTCAATTCTAACCATTTCAACACAATAATATATGCCAAATAGTGTTGTGTGCCAAGTTTCGTGCATAACAAACCAAGTTTGAGCTACTTTACGCGCGAAATTGACAAAAACGTTTAAAAACCCTTAAAATCGCAACTTAACACCTAATTTCTAGAATATGACTATTATTTTCAATTATAACAATTTCAACACAATAATATATGCCAAATAGTGTTGTGTGCCAAGTTTCATGCGTAACAAACCAAGTTTGAGATACTTTACGCGCGAAATTGACACAGCAGCAAATAGTGACCAGACCACCTTGCACGACACGTGGAGACCAAACCTATGCATTAAGGACCTAGGCTAATGTGGAAATGGAATCTTGGTACTTGGATTTAGCTATGAAGGTTCTAAAACCATTCTAACAATCCCCGTGGACTCCTAGAAGCTGAGCTGAAGGAGGGCTGCTCGACAGTTTGCTAGATCAGATTTGTTTAAGTTTTTGTGGTTGTTTCGTGTTCTTTTCATGATCATTTGTAGTTTTTGTCTGTGTCATTAATCAAAGCATATGCACAACATTAATCCTTGCATTACCAAGGCCTTAATCAGCCTCGGTTTCGCATCATAACCAAGTTTGAGCTACTTTACGCGCGAAATTGACAAAAACGCTTAAAAACCCTTAAAATCGCAACTTAACACCTAATTTCTAGCATATGACTATTATTTTAAATTCTAGCCATTTCAACACAATAATATATGCCAAATAGTTTTGTGTGCCAAGTTTCGTGCGTAATAAACCATGTTTGACCTACTTTACGCGCGAAATTGACAAAAACGCTTAAAAACCCTTAAAATCGCAACTTAACACCTAATTTCTAGCATATGACTCCTATTTTCAATTCTAACCATTTTAACACAATAATATATTCCAAATAGTTTTGTGTGCCAAGTTTCGTGCATAACAAACCAACTTTGAGCTACTTTACGCGCGAAAGTGACAAAAACGCTTAAAAACCCTTAAAATCGCAACTTAACACCTAATTTCTAGCATATGACTATTATTTTCAATTTTAACAATTTCAACACAATAATATATGCCAAATAGTGTTGTGTGCCAAGCTTCGTGCGTAACAAACCAAGTTTGAGCTACTTTACGCGCGAAATTGACACAGCAGCAAATAGTGATCAGACCACCTTGCACGACACGTGGAGACCAAACCTATGCATCTAGGACCTAGGCTAAAGTGGAAATGGAATCTTGGTACTTGGATCTAGCTATCAAGCTCCTAAAACTATTCTAAAAATCCCTGTGGACTCTTAGAAGCTGAGCTGAAGGAGGGCTGCTCGACAGTTTAATAGATCATAATTGTTTAAGTGTTTCTGGTTGTTTCGTGTTCTTTTCATGATCATTTGTAGTTTTTGTCTGTGTCATTAATCAAAGCATACGCACATAATTAATCCTTGCATACCAAGGCCTTAATCAGCCCCGGTTTCGCATCAACACCAAGTTTGAGCTACTTTACGCGCGAAATTGACAAAAACGCTTAAAAACCCTTAAAATCGCTACTTAACACCTAATTTCTAGAATATGACTATTATTTTCAATTCTAATCATTTCAACACAATAATATATGGCAAATAGTGTTGTGTGCCAAGTTTCGTGCAAAACAAACCAAGTTTACTTTACACGCGAAATTGACAAAAACGCTTAAAAACCCTTAAAATCGCAACTTAACAACTAATTTCTAGCATATGACTATTATTTTCAATTCTAACCATATCAATACAATAATATATGCCAAATAATGTTGTGTGCCAAGTTTCGTGCATAACAAACCATGTTTGACCTACTTTACGCGTGAAATTGACAAAAACGCTTAAAAACCCTTAAAATCGCAACTTAACACCTAATTTCTAGCATATAACTATTATTTTCAATTCCAACCATTTCAACACAATAATATTTGCCAAATAGTGTTGTGTGCCAAGTTTCGTACGTAACAAACCAAGTTTGAGCTGCTTTACGCGCGAAATTGACACAGCAGCAAATAGTGACCAGACCACCTTGCACGACACGTGGAGACCAAACCTATGCATCCAGGACCTAGGCAAAAGTGGAAATAGATTCTTGGTACTTGGATCTAGCTATCAAGGTCCAAAAACCATTCTAACAATCCCCGTGGACTCCTAGAAGCTGAGCTGAAGGAGGGCTGCTCGACAGTTTGCTAGATCAGAATTGTTTTAGTGTTTGTGGTTGTTTCGTGTTCTCTTCATGATCATTTGTAGTTTTTGTCTGTGTCATTAATCAAAGCTTACGCACAACATTAATCCTTGCATAACCAAGGCCTTAATCAGCCCTGGTTTCGCATCAAAACAATGTTTGAGCTTCTTTACGCGCGAAATTGACAAAAACGCTTAAAAACCCTTAAAATCGCAACTTAACACCTAATTTCTAGCATATGACTATTATTTTAAATTCTAACCATTTCAACACAATAATATTTTTCAAATAGTGTTGTGTGCCAAGTTTCGTGCAAAACAAACCAAGTTTGACCTACTTTACGCGCGAAATTGACAAAAACGCTTAAAAACCCTTAAAATCGCAACTTAACACCTAATTTCTAGCATATGACTATTATTTTCAATTCTAACTATTTCAACCCAATAATATATGCGAAATAGTGTTGTGTGCCAAGTTTCGTGCAAAACAAACCAAGTTTGAGCTACTTTACGCGCGAAATTGACAAAAACGCTTAAAAACTTTTAAAATCGCAACTTAACACCTAATTTCTAGCATATGATTATTATTTTCAATTCTAAACATTTCAACACAATAATATATGCCAAATAGTGTTGTGTGCCAAGTTTCGTGCGTAACAAACCAAGTTTGAGCTACTTTACGCGCGAAATTGACACAGCAGGAAATAGTGACGAGACCACCTTGCACGACACGTGGAGACCAAACCTATGCATCCAGGACCTAGGATAAAGTGGAAATGGAATCTGGTACTTGGATCTAGCTATCAAGGTCCAAAAACCATTCTAACAATCCCCGTGGACTCCTAGAAGCTGAGCTGAAGGAGGGCTGCTCGACAGTTTGCTAGATCAGAATTGTTTAAGTGTTTGTGGTTGTTTTGTGTTCTTTTCATGAACATTTATAGTTTTTGTCTGTGTGATTAGTCAAAGCTTACGCACAACATTAATCCTTGCATAACCGAGGCCTTAATCAGCCCCGGTTTCGCATCATAACCAATTTTGAGCTAATTTACGCGCGAAATTGACAAAAACGCTTAAAAACCCTTAAAATCGCAACTTAACACCTAATTTCTAGCATATGACTATTATTTTAAATTCTAACCATTTGAGCACAATAATATATGCCAAATAGTGTTGTGTACCAAGTTTCGTGCACAACAAACCAAGTTTGACCTACTTTACGCGCGAAATTGACAAAAACGCTTAAAAACCCTTAAAATTGCAACTTAACACCTAATTTCTAGCATATGACTATTATTTTCAATTCTAATCATTTCAACACAATAATATATAGTGTTGTGTGCCAAGTTTCGTGCAAAACAAACCAAGTTTGACCTACTTTACAAGCGAAATTGACAAAAACGCTTAAAAACCCCTTAAAATCGCAACTTAACAACTAATTTCTAGCATATGACTATTATTTTCAATTCTATCCATATCAATACAATAATATATGCCAAATAGTGTTGTGTGCCATGTTTCGTGCATAATAAATAAAGTTTGACCTACTTTACGCGTGAAATTGACAAAAACGCTTAAAAACCCTTAAAATCGCAACTTAACACTTAATTTCTAGCATATAACTATTATTTTCAATTCTAACCATTTCAAAACAATAATATTTTTCAAATAGTGTTGTGTGCCAAGTTTCGTGTGTAACAAACAAAGTTTGAGCTACTTTACGCGCGAAATTGACACAGCAGCAAATAATGACCAGACCACCTTGCACGACACGTGGAGACCAAACCTATGCATCCAGGACCTAGGCAAAAGTGGAAATGGATTCTTGGTACTTGGATCTAGCTATCAAGGTCCTTAAACCATTCTAACAATCCCCATGGACTCCTAGAAGCTGAGCTGAAGGAGGGCTGCTCGACAGTTTGCTAGATAAGAATTGTTTTAGTGTTTGTGGTTGTTTCGTGTTCTCTTCATGATCATTTGTGGTTTTTGTCTGTGTCATTAATCAAAGCTTACGCACAACATTAATCCTTGCATAACCATGGCCTTAATCAGCCCCGTTTCGCATCAAAACAATGTTTGAGCTACTTTACGCGCGAAATTGACAAAAACGCTTAAAAACCCTTAAAATCGCAACTTAACACCTAATTTCTTGTATATGACTATTATTTTAAATTCTAACCATTTCAACACAATAATATATGCCAAATAGTGTTGTGTACCAAGTTTCGTGCAAAACAAACCAAGTTTGACCTGCTTTACGCGCGAAATTGACAACAACGCTTAAAAACCCTTAAAATCGCAACTTAACACCTAATTTCTAGCATATGACTATTATTCTCAATTCTAACCATTTCAACACAATAATATATTTCAAATAGAGTTGTGTGCCAAGTTTCGTGCGTAACAAACCAAGTTTGAGCTACTTTACGCACGAAATTGACACAGCAGCAAATAGTGACCAGACCACCTTGCACGACACGTGGAGACCAAACCTATGCCTCCAGCACCTAGGCTAAAGTGAAAATGGAATCTTGGTACTTGGATCTAGCTATGTAGGTCCTAAAACCATTCTTAGAATCCCCGTGGACTCCTAGAAGCTGAGCTAAAGGAGGGCTGCTCGACAGTTTGCTAGATCAGAATTGTTTAAGTGTTTGTGATTGTTTTGTGTTCTTTTCATGAACATTTGTAGTTTTTGTCTGTGTCATTAATCAAAGATTACGCACAACATTAAACCTTGCATAACCAAGGCCTTAATCAGCCCCGGTTTCGCATCATAACCAAGTTTGAGCTACTTTACGCGCGAAATTGACAAAAACGCTTAAAAACCCTTAAAATCGTAACTTAACACCTAATTTCTAACATATGACTATTATTTTAAATTCTAACCATTTCAACACAATAATATATGCCAAATAGTGTTGTGTGCCAAGTTTCGTTCGTAATAAACCAAGTTTTAGCTACTTTACGCGCGAAATTGACACAGCTGCAAATAGTGACCAGACCACCTTGCACGACACGTGGAGACCAAACCTATGCATTCAGGACCTAGGCTAAAGTGGAAATGTAATCTTGGTACTTGGATTTAGCTATCAAGGTTCTAAAACCATTCTAACAATCCCCGTGGACTCCTAGAAGCTGAGCTGAAGGAGGGCTGCTCGACAGTTTGCTAGATCAGAATTGTTTAAGTGTTTGTGGTTGTTTCGTGTTCTTTTCATGATCAATTGTAGTTTTTGTCTGTGTCATTAATCAAAGCTTATGCACAACATTAATCCTTGCATAACCAAGGCCTTAATCAGCCCCGTTTTCCCATCAAAACCAAGTTTGAGCTACTTTACGCCGAAATTGACAAAAACGCATAAAAACCCATAAAATCGCAACTTAACACCTAATTTCAAGCATATGACTATTATTTTTAATTATAACCATTTCAACACAATAATATATGCCAAATAGAGTTGTGTAACAAGTTTTTTGCGTAACAAACCAAGTTTGAGCTACTTTACGCGCGAAATTGACACAGCAGCAAATAGTGACTAGACCAACTTGCACGACACGTGGAGACCAAACCTATGCATCCAGGACCTAGGCTAAAGTGGAAATGGAATCTGGGTACTTAGATCTAGCAATCAAGGTGCTAAAACACTTCTAACAATCCCCGTGGACTTATAGAAGCTTAGCTGAAGGAGGGCTGCTCGACAGTTTGCTAGATCAGAATTGTTTAAGTGTTTTTGGTTGTTTTGTGTTCTTTTCATGAACATTTGTAGTTTTTGTCTTTGTCATTAATCAAAGCTTACGCACAACATTAATCCTTGCATAACCAAGGCCTTAATCAGCCCCGATTTCGCATCATAACCAAGTTTGAGCTACTTTACGCGCGAAATTGACAAAAACGCTTCAAAACCCTTAAAATCGCAACTTAACACCTAATTTCTAGCATATGACTCCTATTTTCATTTCTAACCATTTTAACACAATAATATATTCCAAAAGTGTTGTGTGCAAAGTTTCGTGCATAACAAACCAAGTTTGAGCTACTTTACGCGCGAAATTGAAAAAAACGCTTAAAAACACTTAAAATCGCAACTTAACACCTAATTTCTAGCATATGACTATTATATTCAATTCTAACAATTTCAACACAATAATATATGCCAAATAGTGTTGTGTGCAAAGTTTCGTGCGTAACAAACCAAGTTTAAGCAACTTTACGCGCGAAATTGACACAGCAACAAATAGTGATCAGACCACCTTGCACGACACGTGGAGACCAAACCTATGCATCCAGGACCTAGGCAAAAGTGGAAATAGAATCTTGGTACTTGGATCTAGCTATGAAGGTCCTAAAACCATTCTAACAATCCCCGTGGACTCCTAGAAGCTGAGCTGAAGGAGGGCTGCTTGACAGTTTGCTAGATCAAAATTGTTTAAGTGTTTCTGGTTGTTTCGTGTTCTTTTCATGATCATTTGTAGTTTTTGTCTGTGTCATTAATCAAAGCTTATGCACAAAATTAATCCTTGCATACCAAGGCCTTAATCAGCCCCGGTTTCGCATCAAAACCATGTTTGAGCTACTTTACCCGCGAAATTGACAAAAACGCTTAAAAACCCTTAAAATCGCAACTTAACACCTAACTTCTAGCATATGACTATTATTTTCAATTATAATCATTTCAACACAATAATATATGCCAAATAGTGTTGTGTGCCAAGTTTCGTGCAAAACAAACCAAGTTTGACCTACTTTACACGCGAAATTGACAAAAACGCTTAAAAACTTATTAACATCGCAACTTAACAACTAATTTCTAGCATATGACTATTATTTTCAATTCTAACCATATCAATACAATAATATATGCCAAATAGTGTTGTGTGCCAAGTTTCGTGCATAACAAACCAAGTTTGACCTATTTTACGCGTGAAATTGACAAAAACGCTTAAAAACCCTTAAAATCAAAAGTTAACACCTAATTTCTAGCATATAACTATTATTTTCAATTCTAACCATTTCAACACAATAATATTGCCAAATAGTGTTGTGTGCCAAGTTTCGTGCGTAACAAACCAAGTTTGAGCTACTTTACGCGCGAAATTGACACAGCAGCAAATAGTGACAAGACCATCTTCCACGACACGTGGAGACCAAACCTATGCATCCAGGACCTAGGCAAAAGTGGAAATGGATTCTTGGTACTTGGATCTAGCTATCAAGGTCCTAAAATAATTCTAACAATCCCCGTGGACTCCTAGAAGCTGAGCTGAAGGAGGGCTGCTCGACAGTTTGCTAGATCAGAATTGTTTTAGTGTTTGTGGTTTTTTCGTGTTCTCTTCATGATGATTTGTAGTTTTTTTCTGTGTCATTAATCAAAGCTTAGGCACAACATTAATCCTTGCATAACCAAGGCCTTAATCAGCCCCGGTTTCGCATCAAAACAATGTTTGAGCTACTTAATGCGCGAAATTGACAAAAACGCTTAAAAACCCTTAAAATCGCAACTTAACACCTAATTTCTAGCATATGACTATTATTTTAAATTCTAACCATTCCAACACAATAATATTTGCCAAATAGTGTTGTGTGCCAAGTTTCGTGCGTAACAAACCAAGTTTGAGCTGCTTTACGCGCGAAATTGACACAGCAGCAAATAGTGACCAGACCACCTTGCACGACACGTGGAGACCAAACCTATGCATCCAGGACCTAGGCCAAAGTGGAAATGGATTTTTGGTACTTGGATCTAGCTATCAAGGTCCTAAAACCATTCTAACAATCCCCGTGGACTCCTAGAAACTGAGCTGAAGGAGGGCTGCTCGACAGTTTGCTAGATCAGAATTGTTTTAGTGTTTGTGGTTGTTTCGTGTTCTCTTCATGATCATTTGTAGTTTTTGTCTGTGTCAGTAATCAAAGCTTACACACAACATTAATCCTTGCATAACCAAGGCCTTAATCAGCCCTGGTTTCGCATCAAAATAATGTTTGAGCTACTTTACGCGCGAAATTGACAAAAACGCTTAAAAACCCTTAAAATCGCAACTTAACACCTAATTTCTAGCATATGACTATTATTTTAAATTCTAACCATTTCAACACAATAATATTTTTCAAATAGTGTTGTGTGCCAAGTTTCGTGCAAAACAAACCAAGTTTGACCTACTTTACGCGCGAAATAGACAAAAACGCTTAAAAACCCTTAAAATCGCAACTTAACACCTAATTTCTAGCATATGACTATTATTTTCAATTCTAACCATTTCAACACAATAATATATGCGAAATAGTGTTGTGTGCCAAGTTTCGTGCAAAACAAACAAAGTTTGAGCTACTTTACGCGCGAAAATGACAAAAACGCTTAAAAACCTTTAAAATCGCAACTTAACACCTAATTTCTAGCATATGATTATTATTTTCAATTCTAAACATTTCAGCAAAATAATATATGCCAAATAGTGTTGTGTGCCAAGTTTCGTGCGTAACAAACCAATTTTGAGCCACTTTACGCGCGAAATTGACACAGCAGCAAATAGTGACGAGACCACCTTGCACGACACGTGGAGACTAAACCTATGCACCCAGGACCTAGGATAAAGTGGAAATGGAATTTGGTACTTGGATCTAGCTATCAAGGTCCAAAAACCATTCTAACAATCCCCGTGGACTCCTAGAAGCTGAGCTGAAGGAGGGCTGCTCGACAGTTTGCTAGATCAGAATTGTTTAAGTGTTTGTGGTTGTTTTGTGTTCTTTTCATGAACATTTATAGTTTTTGTCTGTGTGATTAGTCAAAGCTTACGCACAACATTAATCCTTGCATAACCAAGGCCTTAATCAGCCCCGGTTTCGCATCATAACCAATTTTGAGCTAATTTACGCGCGAAATTGACAAAAACGCTTAAAAACCCTTAAAATCGCAACTTAACACCTAATTTCTAGCATATGACTATTATTTTAAATTCTAACCATTTGAACACAATAATATATGCCAAATAGTGTTGTGTACCAAGTTTCGTGCACAATAATCCAAGTTTGACCTACTTTACGCGCGAAATTGACAAAAACACTTAAAAACCCTTAAAATCGCAACTTAACACCTAATTTCTAGCATATGACTATTATTTTCAATTCTAATCATTTCAACACAAAAATATATGCCAAATAGTGTTGTGTGCCAAGTTTCGTGCAAAACAAACCAAGTTTGACCTACTTTATACGCGAAATTAACAAAAACGCTTAAAAACCCTTAAAATCGCAACTTAACAACTAATTTCTAGCATATGACTTTTATTTTCAATTCTATCCATATCAATACAATAATATATGCCAAATAATTTTGTGTGCCAAGTTTCGTGCATAATAAACAAAGTTTGACCTACTTTACGCGTGAAATTGACAAAAACGCTTAAAAACCCTTAAAATCGCAACTTAACACTTAATTTCTAGCATATAACTATTATTTTCAATTCTAACCATTTCAACACAATAATATTTTTCAAATAGTGTTGTGTGCCAAGTTTCGTGTGTAACAAACCAAGTTTGAGCTACTTTACGCGCGAAATTGACACAGCAGCAAATAGTGACCAGACCACCTTTCACGACACGTGGAGACCATACCTATGCTTCCAGGACCTAGGCAAAAGTGGAAATGGATTCTTGGTACTTGGATCTAGCTATCAAGGTCCTTAAACCATTCTAACAATCCCCATGGACTCCTAGAAGCTGAGCTGAAGGAGGGCTGCTCGACAGTTTGCTAGATCAGAATTGTTTTAGTGTTTGTGGTTGTTTCGTGTTCTCTTCATGATCATTTGTGGTTTTTGTCTGTGTCATTAATCAAAGCTTACGCACAACATTAATCCTTGCATAACCAAGGCCTTAATCAGCCCCGGTTTCGCATCAAAACAATGTTTGAGCTACTTTACGCGAGAAATTGACAAAAACACTTAAAAACCCTTAAAATCGCAACTTAAAACCTAATTTCTAGCATATGACTATTATTTTAAATTCTAACCATTTCAACACAATAATATATGCCAAATAGTGTTGTGTACCAAGTTTCAAGCAAAACAAACCAAGTTTGACCTGCTTTACGCGCGAAATTGACAACAACGCTTAAAAACCCTTAAAATCTTAACTTAACACCTAATTTCTAGCATATGACTATTATTCTAAATTCTAACCATTTCAACACAATAATATATTCCAAATAGAGTTGTGTGCCAAGTTTCGTGCGTAACAAACCAAGTTTGAGCTACTTTACGCACGAAATTGACACAGCAGCAAATAGTGACCAGACCACCTTGCACGACACGTGGAGACCAAACCTATGCCTCCAGGACCTAGGCTAAAGTGAAAATGGAATCTTGGTACTTGGATCTAGCTATGTAGGTCCTAAAACCATTCTAATAATCCCCGTAGACTCCTAGAAGCTGAGCTAAAGGAGGGCTGCTCGACAGTTTGCTAGATCAGAATTGTTTAAGTGTTTGTGGTTGTTTTGTGTTCTTTTCATGAAAATTTGTAGTTTTTGTCTGTGTCATTAATCAAATATTACGCACAACATTAATCCTTGCATAACCAAGGCCTTAATCAGCCCCGGTTTCGCATCATAACCAAGTTTGAGCTACTTTACGCGCGAAATTGACAAAAACGCTTAAAAACCCTTAAAATCGCAACTTAACACCTAATTTCTAGCATATGACTATTATTTTAAATTCTAACCATTTCAACACAATAATATATGCCAAATAGAGTTGTGTATTATGTTTTTTGCGTAACAAACCAAGTTTGAGCTACTTTACGCGCGAAATTGACACAGCAGCGAATAGTGACTAGACTAACTTTCACGACACGTGGAGACCAAACCTATTCATCCAGGACCTAGGCTAAAGTGGAAATGGAATCTGGGTACTTAGATCTAGCAATCAAGGTGCTAAAACACTTCTAACAATCCCCGTGGACTCCTAGAAGCTTAGTTGAAGGAGGGCTGCTCGACAGTTTGCTAGATCAGAATTGTTTAAGTGTTTGTGGTTGTTTTGTGTTCTTTTCATGAACATTTGTAGTTTTTGTCTTTGTCATTAATGAAAGCTTACGCACAACATTAATCCTTGCATAACCAAGGCCTTAATCAGCCCCGGTTTCGCATCAAAACAATGTTTGAGCTACTTTATGCGCGAAATTGACAAAAACGCTTAAAAACCCTTAAAATCGCAACTTAACACCTAATTTCTAGCATATGACTATTATTTTAAATTCTAACCATTTCAACACAATAATATATGCCAAATAGTGTTGTGTGCCATGTTTCGTGCGTAACAAACCAAGTTTGAGCTACTTTACGCGCGAATTTGACAAAAACGCTTAAAAACCCTTAAAATCGCAACATAACACCTAATTTCTATCATATGACTATGATTTTCAATTCTAACCATTTCAACACAATAATATATGCCAAATAGTTTTGTGTGCCAAGTTTCGTGCTTAACAAACCAATTTTGACCTACTTTACGCGCGAAATTGACAAAAACGCTTAAAAACCCTTAAACTCGCAACTTAACACCTAATTTCTAGCATATGACTATTATTTTCAATTCTAACCATTTCAACACAATAATATATGCCAAATAGTGTTGTGTGCCATGTTTCGTACGTTACAAACCAAGTTTCAGCTACTTTACGCGCCAAATTGACACAGCAGCAAATAGTGACCAGACCACCTTACACGACACGTGGAGACGAAACCTATGCATCCAGAACCTAGGCAAAAGTGGAAATGTATTCTTGGTACTTGGTTCTAGCTATCAAGGTCCTAAAACCATTCTAACAATCCCCGTTGCCTCCTAGAAGCTGAGTTGACGGAGGGCTGCTCGACAGTTTGCTAGATCAGAATTGTTTTAGTGTTTGTGGTTGTTTCGTGTTCTCTTCATGATCATTTGTAGTTTTTGTCTGTGTCATTAATCAAAGCTTACGCACAACATTAATCCTTGCATAACCAAGGCCTTAATCAGCCCCGGTTTCGCATCAAAACAATGTTTGAGCTACTTTACGCGCGAAATTGACAAAAACGCTTAAAAACCCTTAAAATCTCAAATTAACACCTAATTTCTAGCATATGATTATTATTTTAAATTCTAACCATTTCAACACAATAATATATGCCAAATAGTGCTGTGTGCCAAGTTTCGTGCGTAACAAACCAAGTTTTAGCTACTTTACGCGCGAAATTGACAAAAACGCTTAAAAACCCTTAAATTCGCAACTTAACACCTAATTTCTAGCATATGATTATTATTTTAAATTCTAACCATTTCAACACAATAATATATGCCACATAGTGTTGTGTGCCATGTTTGGTGCATAACAAACCAAGTTTGACCTACTTTACGCGCGAAATTGACAAAAACGCTTAAAAACCTTTAAAATCGCAACTTAACACCTAATTTCTAGCATATGACTATTATTTTCAATTATAACCATTTCAACACAATAATATATGCCAAAAAGTGTTGTGTGCCAAGTTTCGTGCGTAACAAACCAAGATTTAGCTACTTTACGCGCGAAATTGACAAAAACGCTTAAAAACCCTTAAAATCGCAACTTAACACCTAATTTCTAGCATATGACTATTATTTTAAATTCTAACCATTTCAACACAATAATATATGCCAAATAGTGTTGTGTGCCAAGTTTGGTGCATAACAAACCAAGTTTGACCTACTTTACGCGCGAAATTGACAAAAACGCTTAAAAACCTTTAAAATCGCAACTTAACACCTGATTTCTAGCATATGACTATTATTTTGAATTCTAACCATTTCAACACAATAATATATGCCAAATAGTGTTGTGTGCCATGTTTCGTACGTAACAAACCAAGTTTTAGCTACTTTACTCTCGAAATTGACAAAAACGCTTAAAAACCCTTAAAATCGCAACTTAACACCTAATTTCTAGCATATGACTATTATTTTAAATTCTAACCATTTCAACACAATAATATATGCCAAATAGTGTTGTGTGCCAAGTTTGGTGCATAAGAAACCAAGTTTGACCTACTTTACGCGCGAAATTGACAAAAACGCTTAAAAACCCTTAAAATCGCAACTTAACTCCTAATTTCTAGCATATGACTATTATTTTCAATTCTAACCATTTCAACACAATAATATATGCCAAATAGTGTTGTGTGCCAAGTTTCGTGCGTAACAAACCAAGTTTTAGCTATTTTACGCGCGAAATTGACGCAGCAGCAAATAGTGACCAGACCACCTTGCACAACACGTGGAGACTAAACCTATGCATCCAGGACCTAGGAAAAAGTGGAAATGGAATCTTGGTACTTGGATCTAGCTATCAAGGTCCTAAAACCATTCTAACAATCCTCGTTGCCTCCTAGAAGCTTAGCTAAAGGAGGGCTGCTCGACAGTTTGCTAGATCAGAATTGTTTAAGTGTTTGTGGTTGTTTCGTGTTCTTTTCATGATCATTTGTAGTTTTTGTCTGTGTCATTAATCAAAGCTTACGCACAACATTAATCGTTGCATAACCAAGGCCTTAATCAGCCCCGGTTTCGAATCAAAACCAAGTTTGAGCTACTTTACACGCGAAATTGACAAAAACGCTTAAAAACCCTTAAAATCGCAACTTAACACCTAATTTCTAGCATATGACTATTAGTTTCAATTATAACCATTTCAACGCAATAATATATGCTAAATAGTGTTGTGTGCCAAGTTTCGTGCATAACAAACCAAATTTGAGCTACTTTATGCGCGAAATTGACAAAAACGCTTAAAAACACTTAAAATCGCAACTTAACACGTAATTTCTAGCATATGACTATTATTTTAAATTCTAACCATTTCAACACAATAATATATGCCAAATAGTGTTGTGTGCCAAATTTCGTGCATAACAAACCAAGTTTGACCTACTTTACGCGCGAAATTGACAAAAACGCTTAAAAACATTTAAAATCGCAACTTAACACCTAATTTCTAGCATATGACTATTATTTTCAATTCTAACCATTTCAACACAATAATATATGCCAAAAAGTGTTGTGTGGCAAGTTTCGTGCGTAACAAACCAAGTTTTAGCTACTTTACGCGCGAAATTGACAAAAACGCTTAAAAACCCTTAAATTCGCAACTTAACACCTAATTTCTAGCATATGACTATTATTTTAAATTCTAACCATTTAAACACAATAATATATGCCAAATAGTGTTGTGTGCCAAGTTTGGTGCATAACAAACCAAGTTTGACATACTTTACGCGCGAAATTGACAAAAACGCTTAAAAACCCTTAAAATCGCAACTTAACTCCTAATTTCTAGCATATGACTATTATTTTCAATTCTAACCATTTCAACACAATAATATATGCCAAATAGTGTTGTGTGCCAAGTTTCGTGCGTAACAAACCATGTTTTAGCTACTTTACGCGCGAAATTGACGCAGCAGCAAATAGTGTCCAGACCACCTTGCACGACACGTGGAGACTAAACCTATGCATCCAGGACCTAGGCTAAAGTGGAAATGGAATCTTGGTACTTGGATCTAGCTACCAAGGTCCTAAAACCATTCTACAATCCCCGTGGACTCCTAGAAGCTGAGCTGAAGGAGGGCTGCTCGACAGTTTGCTAGATCAGAATTGTTTAAGTGTTTGTGGTTGTTTCGTGTTTTTTTCATGATCATTTGTAGTTTTTGTCTGTGTCATTAATCAAAGCTTACGCACAACATTAATCGTTGCATAACCAAGGCCTGAATCAGCCCCGGTTTCGAATCAAAACCAAGTTTGAGCTACTTTACACGCGAAATTGACAAAAACGCTTAAAAACCCTTAAAATCGCAACTTAACACCTAATTTCTAGCATATGACTATTAGTTTCAATTCTAACCATTTAAACACAATAATATATGCTAAATAGTGTTGTGTGCCAAGTTTTGTGCATAACAAACCAAATTTGAGCATCTTTACGCGCGAAATTGACAAAAACGCTTAAAAACACTTAAAATCGAACCTTAACACGTAATTTCTAGCATATGTCTATTATTTTCAATTCTAACCATTTCATCACAATAATATATGCCAAATAGTGTTGTGTTCCATGTTTCGTGCATAACAAACCAAGTTTGACCTATTTTACGCGCGAAATTGACAAAATACGCTTAAAAACGCATAAAATCGAATTTGTGTACCTTTATTGCTGTCCATTTTGAAAATGTGGCTCTGGTTGTAGATCCCATTTGTGCACACACTTTTTTCATTGCGCTGAAACGCATGGGAAAACTAAAACTATTTATATATATATATATAACACTTAATTAAATCAAATTGGTAAAATAATTAATATTACGTACGCATTCAACAACGCTTTGAATTTTGTGTTGCGAGGTGGGCTTTGAGGTTTTTGTAATGAGTCAAAGACGTGCACAGTGTTCGTTAAAGGACATATGACCAAAAGTTTCCAATGCAAACTACAAACACAAATTTAAAATCAACAAATAAGAGATTAGGTGACTTTAAAAATCAAAAGATAAGTTCAATTTCAAAAATAAAACTTACTCTTCCACATATGGAGTCAAAATGAATGTGTGTTTAGATGCAAGGGAATTAGTCAAAGCAGTCTCAATGTATGCTCTGACGTCATCTGGATCATTTACACATTTACTACCCGAAATCGACTCCAGACAAACCGTCCAATTTTTATTGGAGGTTCGCAAGAATTTAGCTACTCGTAAGCCGCACTAAACTCACAAATAAGAAAATGTTGGACCTCTTGAGTTTTGATGATGACTACACTTAAGCAAATATGTGTTTAGAGATTGTGTGCAGGTCGATATCCGATTAATTGTGATCGTTGATAGTACCTATGGCTTAGTTCATGGGAATGCACGTGTCAAAAGGATTCAAGGGATGTTAGAAGAAGTATATCGCTTGGGATGTAAAATGGAGACAGCAGGTCTACTGTTCCTAAGTTGGATGTTCTAGCAAAACTGGATTCTGGAAACAGCGCACTATTCCTAAACTGGAGTCAGCCTACGTTAACTGGAAATTCTGGTTATTTATTTATAATTATTATTTTTAGTTAATGTATTAAATAAAGTTAATTTGTTGCATTTATTAATTATTATAATTAATTGGCAAAAAGTTTTCTTAAAATTACTTTACGTATGAGCCTCTAAATAAAGATCCTTTATTTTAGGATCTATTTTTAGTAAATATTGGATTTACTAAAAATAGAATTAGTTGTTGTTGAATGGGTCTTAGCTATCATTCTTAACCGTCTTTATACCTACAAGTTAGCAAGTAACCATTCGTAATAAGCATAACCGTTTCTATTTATAGCAAACACGTTCTAGCAATTAGTACTGGAACAGGAACAGCTATTGAAGAAACTGCTGCTTGAAGGGAACAGAAGCTATTTTAGGCAAATGGGAACAGCGGTTATTTCTGTATGATTTGACTTAATCAAATAACCGTATGTTTGGTTAATCCACATTACTCCCATGATCTTTTTGATAATGGAATAATGGATTGGAATATTCCTTATTCTTAGGGATTTTAGCTCTATAAATAGTGGACTCGATTATTCTTCAAAACTTGCCTTAGTATGAGCCATTAAATCATACGTAATTTTGGGAGAATTTTTACAAGAAAATTTTGTTTTTAAAAATGCCAATTAATTTATAATAGTTTCTTGTGCAACTCATTGATTTTATTTTTAGAGAATTTTTATCCTTTTATAAGGGTTTTTGAGAGAATTTGTAATTAGACTCGGGTGAGTCTAAGGGGGAAATTAGATAGCTTTTAATGAAGCTAGAGAAGAGATTAGCTTTAAGTAAAGCTAAGGAGAAAGCTTCTAGTGAAGCTAGTGGTGAGAATTAGCTTTTAGTGAAGCTAAGTTTGTTGCTTTGAGTGAAGCAATTTGAGAGAGAAGAGTTGGCCTAGTTGATGCGCTTCGAGTGAAGTAAGATGTTTAATGTAATTGTAACGAGTTGCCTTACACATAGTGGAGAATTTAGAAATCCCGAGGGGTCGTGGTTTTTCCTTCTATTTAGGCCTAGAAGGTTTCCACGTAAAAATCATTTGTCTCTTTTAATTATTTCGCTCTAAGTTTAAGCTTTATTTATTTAATTCAATTCCGCAAAAACAGGGCAAAAACACTTAAACTAGTAACAACAACAATTAACCCCCCCTCTTGTTGCTGTTCCCGTTCCTAATTGAGTCTACAATTGGTATCAGAGCCCTGTTCCCAGAAGATCAGGAGACCCTGAGGGCAGATTCTGGTGTTCTCGAAAATGTCAATTATGAACGAGCGAATGGATGAAGGGTATTCTACTCAAAGACCGCCCATTTTCGATGAAAATTCTATACATAATGGAAGAATAGGATGGAAATCTGCATCAAGGCAGAAAATTATCAAGTTTGAAGGGTCATCGAAATTGAAGATTTTGAGGT
The DNA here is from genome assembly GCF_026212465.1 of Amaranthus tricolor. Lineage (NCBI taxonomy): Eukaryota > Viridiplantae > Streptophyta > Magnoliopsida > Caryophyllales > Amaranthaceae > Amaranthus > Amaranthus tricolor. The sequence goes on along the minus strand of NC_080056.1, from coordinate 22,220,808 downwards.
AACCATTATTAACTCCAACAAAGAAGCAGGTACATATCTCTAATCCATTTTCTATCCATCCATCCAATTTAAGTAAAAATAAATTAATAGAGTTGCTAAAGGAGACACAAATTGAACTTGAAAATGGTAATGATAAGTGTCTCCAATTGGAAAAGGAGCTCAAAGTAAGTAAAGACCATGTCTCCTATATAAACACCTTTAGATCCGATGTCCAAAACAGATTTTTCGGTTTGTTGGACCAAAACATAATTTTAAAGGAAAATATGGAGAGAATTAAAAAGGAAAATGTTATTCTTAATATTGAGTTGTCGTAATACAAATTATTAGGCTTGAATAAAGAATTGAATGGTGCATCTAAAGATTTGTGCAATGATTTTTAAAATTTAAAGTTGAATCTAGAATCCAACCGTAACAATGATGATAAGCTTGAATTATATTCAAGAGAAAAAGGGAAAATCAAAAGTGTTCCCAAATAGATTCAAGAAGCTAAAAGTAAAATTCAAAACGCCTAGATCACTTTAAGAATAACAAGAAGAAAAAGGCTTACGTTGATCTCCTTAGAGACAGAATCTGTTTCTTCTGTGGAGAAACTGGCCATCTGAAGGACCAGTGCACCAAAAGGGAACAGTACACTGTCTCCAACAGAAATTATGTCGATAACATTCTGATAAAGAAAAAAGATTCTTGTAAAATCGACAAGGAACCCAAGACAGCCTGGGTTCCTGTAACTAACCATTAATTTTTTTCAGGTCCAAGTGAGGGGGAACAACTCATGGTATCTCAACAGTGGGTGTTCCAAGCACATGACGGGTGACAAATCTGAATTTCTCTCACTTGAAGCCTATGATGGGGGAACAGTAACCTTCGGTGACATTATGAAGGGTGAGATAATCGCCAAAGGAAAAGTTGGAAGGTCATGTTCCCATGCTATCGATAATGTGTTTTTAGTCGAGAATTTGAAACATAACTTACTTAGCATTTCTCAATTTTGCGATAAAGGTAACTCTGTGAACTTTACTTCTGAAAAATGCATTATTTCTAGGAATGACACAGGATATATCGTTCTTGAGGGAATCAGAAAAGGGAACACTTATGTAGTGGACCTGGACATTGTTCCCAAAACCAGCCTAACGTGTCTAAGTGTTATAGAAGACGACCCACTTCTTTGGCATAAGCGTCTAGGTCATGCTAGTTATACATTGATTAATACATTAATATCAAAAGACCTAGTAAGAGGACTACCAACTATAAAATTCCTTGAGGATGAAATTTGTGATCCTTGTGCCAAAGGAAAACAAGTGATGTCATCTTTTAAATCAAAGAATATTGTGACCACCACTAAACCACTTGAATTATTACATATGGATCTATGTGGACCTATGAGAACACAAAGCCGTAGTGGCAAAAGATATGTGTTTGTTATTGTTGATAATTATAGTAGATTTACTTGGATTTTATTTTTAGTTAGTAAAGATGAAGCCTTTAATGAGTTTATTTCTTTCACTAACAAAATACAAAAATCTAACAATAATCAAATTATTCACATAAGGTCAGATCATGGAAGAGAATTCGAAAATTCAAGTTTAATGAATTATTGCAATGAGCATGGATTAAGTCATAATAATTTTTCGGCACCACGAACACCACAACAAAATGGTGTAATAGAAAGGAAAAATAGAAATTTAGAGGAAATGGCTAGAACCATGTTAATTGCTAGTGGTTTACCTAGAAATTTTTGGGCCGAAGTTGTTAATACTGCATGTTATATTTTGAATCGTGTATTAATAAGACCAATCACTTCAAAGACACCCTATGAATTGCTTAAAGGTGTTAAACCAAATATTTCCTATTTTCGTGTGTTTGGATGCAAATGTTTTGTTCATGTGAATGGAAAACGAAATATAGGGAAGTTTGATGAAAGAAGTGATGAAGCAGTATTTCTTGGATACTCATCTCATCACATAGTAAGGCATACAGAGTTTATAACAAAAGAACAATGAGTGTGGAAGAATCCGTTCATATAATTTTCGATGAATCTAACTTTTTGTCAAGTGAACAGGATACAAATAATTTTAAAATAGGTCTTGCAAATCTAGAACACGATGATGAAGAATTGAAAGTGCAAGATCAAGGAACAGTAGATGAACAGCCTTTTCCTGAAGAAGCAGAAAGGCTTGATCATAATCTGGAACTTCCAGTTCAACGGGACCAGCAGACTGTTCCCAATACAGTTGTTCCCACAGACGAGCAAGTTGATCTAGTAGCTGAACAGAATGTCAATCAAGCTGATGAACCAGAACATGCTACTGTTCCCACAAGAGAATTTGCGCCCAAACCTTGGAAATATCAAAGTTATCATCCTCTTGATTTGATTATAAGTGATTTGAATAAGGGAACACAAACTAGATCTCAAATGAGAAACTTTTGTGCACACTTTGCGTTCCTATCAACACTTTAACCCAAAATCATGAAGAAGCTCTAAAGGATTCCGAATGGATCCTCGTGGTCAAAGGGTACAATCAACAAGAGGATATTGATTATACAGAGACATTTGCACCGGTAGCAAGGTGATCTAGTTAATAGAAAAAGTACATCAGGTATGGTACAATTTCTTGGCTCATGTTTAGTTTCATGGAGTTCCAAGAAACAAAACACTGTTGCATTATCCACTACCGAAGCTGAATACGTAGCAGCAGCAGCTTGCTGTTCCCAAATGCTATGGATAAAGCAGTAGCTAAGAGATTTTGGTATTAAGTTTGAATGTGTTCCTATTTATTGTGATAATACCAGTGCCATATGCATATCTAAAGATCCAGTGCATCATTCAAGAGTAAAACACATACACATTAGGCATCATTTTCTTAAGGATAATGTTGAAAATGAAAATATTATTTTAAAGCATGTAAACACAAACGAGCAAATAGCAGATATCATGATTAAACCGCTTCCAAGGGAACAACATGAGAAAATGAGATTGGAACTTGGCATGATCAAGCTGCATTGAAGTGAGTGACATATGTGATCCTTAAAGACAGAATGAAAATTGAAAAGGTCGATCAACCACAAAATCTTGATTGAAAAATCGATTATCGAAAGGATCAGGTACGCACCATTTAAAAGTATATACTGTGAATGCTCATATGATTGCTTATTCGATTTGATCAAATTGTTGTAGCATAAAATTTTCATTTATTTTTCATTTTCATAACAAATTTCATAATATTTAATATATATATTACCCAGCAATTTCCATTAAAATAGCGGGAGTTAAATCATCATAGTTCTTCACTAAATTTGTCTGTTTCCATTTCACATTTTGTGTTCAAATGCGCGAATTAAATAAGGAACATGAGTCACCTAAACACACGTCCCCTCACATTCATTTTATACACTCTCACATGCCAAGCCCTAAGCCCTTCATCCTCAAACGCAATCAACTCTAAATTCCAAAATCATCTTCATCTTCTCACATTTCCTGCGAAATCTCGCTCCATCAACTCATCAAATCACCATGAAAACCAATAGCCGTACACCCAAAATGAAATAACCCAAGCCTTTAAGAATTATCCACCCAACACCTTTATTAACTGCTCAAGAGTCATCTTCAAAAGAACAGCAGGACACTCCTGGTGGCACTAAAATGGCTAGGTGTGCCCGCAAATGGATTTGATGTTTATTATGTTGGATCAAAGATAACTTTCTTTGAAATAGATGAAAAGGATGTCTGGAAATTTTTAGGGATCACTGAAAAACGAGGGAAGGTCAGCCATAATGCACTATCCCCTTTACACAAATTGTTGTATAACATTGCACATAGATTTGTTTTGCTGCGAAATTCCAAACGCAGTGAAGTAAGTCTGCGAGATGCAACCCTAATTTACTGCATGGCTAACAATAATCAATTTTCCCTCTTTGATGATCTCTCACTTAAGTGAATGCATTTCTAAAGGTTGTGTAATTGGATATGGAGGTTTGCTGACTTGGATTTTTAGGAAGATAGGTGTTCCACTTGAAGGACAAAACTTTCCCATGGGTCCGAACAATATGATAGGTGCCAAGTGCTTAAATAACTTACACCTTAAATTAAATGCAAAAGAGACCCTTGAGAATATCTCTGAACAATCTGAGGGCACAAATGAAGAAGAAAATGAAGAAAATGTTAAGGAAGAGGAAGTAAATAAGAAGGAACAGGAGCCTGTTCCCTCTGCCACTGAGAAGGCAGAGGAGCATTCTGAAGAGGAACAGGAGGAAAATTCATGTAAGGGGGAAGTTGAGAAGGAACCTGTGGAGGATGCTGTGGAGGAAGAAGAAGAGAAAGATGAGGAGAGTTCTTTACCTGGTTCAAAACCTAGGAAGAATCGTAGGCTAGCTTCCAAAGGAAAGAAACCTGTTGTTATTATTGATGATGACTCAACCTCATATACAACAGCTAAACTAAGCCATCCTTCCTCACCTAAACCTGCCACACCGTCATTCCATAATTTTTATTAACCACCACAGTCACCTATACCATCATCACCACCACCAGTACACACAATCACCAAATCAAGGTTTAGGTGACACTACAATTCCTACAGCTCCTTTATCCTCCATTCTCCTAAAACTCCCAGAATTGCAGACAAGCTTACTTGTTTTTAAGGATGAAATTCGTGTCTCCATAGCCTCACTATCTGCTCAAATGGACCAAATGGAAGCACGTTTGGGGGCCAAGCTTGACACAGTAGAGGTGGAAACAGAATATATAGATGAAGAAGCTCCTGCATCTTAATTTCTCCTGATAATCATCATATTTTCTTATTTATTGCAATCATCTCTATTATCAAACAATTTTTTTTGGTACCAGCTGGGGTACATCCTTTAACAATGATAATATGTTGAACAATTTCTTTTATGCTACTAACTATCTATGACGATTGATCATAGCTGATCTTGTTTGCATTCATTGTTACTGCTTTTTACTTTGTGCATCCTTATTCTCTCTTTGACTATGACTATATGCTTAGTGTTGTGGTTTGATTGCTCCAATTCTTTTTGAATGATGTCAAAAGGGGGAATATTTGACACAAACTTAAATAATGCTTGAGTATGCTTAGCTCTGATAATATCTATTATGTTGGACTTTAGGATTAAGGTTATGATTCATGATCTAAGGCTGTTTGGCTGTGTGCTGCTGATGATTATTTATTGCTTGTTTATTGCTTGCTGATTTTGCTGTGATTGTCAAAGTATAGTTCATCTATTGTCAGTATATAGTTAACACCTTTTGTTAATGCTTAATGCTCTGATACTTATGATCAAGATTGATTTATATTGCTCTGATAATAGAAGTTATTTGATGAACTGTTGCTCTGATGACTCTGATGATGAATTGTTCTAATAATTGTTTTGAATGTTCTGTTGATAGGAGTATAAGATATATGCTCTGATTATATGATTAATTGTTCTGATTCAAAGTTATTACATTTGAAATACTTAGTGATTTATGTTAACTATTTTTGGAAACTATTTAAAAACATATATTTTATATTGTGTTTTTATACTATATGGAGTAAACTGTGTTGCTATGATTGCTTGGTAAATTATATTGTAACGAGTTAATTTACGAAGTTATGTAGAGTTGTTTTAATCTCTGACATGCTCTAAAAATTGATTTTACTCTAATTTTATTTTAAGTTTGTTTAAAAGTTTGTCATCATCAAAAAGGGGGAATTTGTTGGACCTCTTGAGTTTTGATGATGACTACACTTAAGCAAATATGTGTTTAGAGATTGTGTGCAGGTCAATATCCGATTAATTGTGATCGTTGATAGTACCTATGGCTTAGTTCATGGGAATGCACGTGTCAAAAGGATTTAAGGGATGTTAGAAGAAGTATATCGCTTGGGATGTAAAATGGAGACAGCAGGTCTACTGTTCCTAAGTTGGATGTTCTAGCAAAACTGGATTCTGGAAACAGCGCACTATTCCTAAACTGGAGTCAGCCTACGTTAACTGGAAATTCTGGTTATTTATTTATAATTATTATTTTTAGTTAATGTATTAAATAAAGTTAATTTGTTGCATTTATTAATTATTATAATTAATTGGCAAAAAGTTTTCTTAAAATTACTTTACGTATGAGCCTCTAAATAAAGATCCTTTATTTTAGGATCTATTTTTAGTAAATATTGGATTTACTAAAAATAGAATTAGTTGTTGTTGAATGGGTCTTAGCTATCATTCTTAACCGTCTTTATACCTACAAGTTAGCAAGTAACCATTCGTAATAAGCATAACCGTTTCTATTTATAGCAAACACGTTCTAGCAATTAGTACTGGAACAGGAACAGCTATTGAAGAAACTGCTGCTTGAAGGGAACAGAAGCTATTTTAGGCAAATGGGAACAGCGGTTATTTCTGTATGATTTGACTTAATCAAATAACCGTATGTTTGGTTAATCCACATTACTCCCATGATCTTTTTGATAATGGAATAATGGATTGGAATATTCCTTATTCTTAGGGATTTTAGCTCTATAAATAGTGGACTCGATTATTCTTCAAAACTTGCCTTAGTATGAGCCATTAAATCATACGTAATTTTTGGAGAATTTTTACAAGAAAATTTTTTTTTTAAAAATGCCAATTAATTTATAATAGTTTCTTGTGCAACTCATTGATTTTATTTTTAGAGAATTTTTATCATTTTATAAGGGTTTTTGAGAGAATTTGTAATTAGACTCGGGTGAGTCTAAGGGGGAAATTAGATAGCTTTTAATGAAGCTAGAGAAGAGATTAACTTTGAGTAAAGCTAAGGAGAAAGCTTCTAGTGAAGCTAGTGGTGAGAATTAGCTTTTAGTGAAGCTAAGTTTGTTGCTTTGAGTGAAGCAATTTGAGAGAGAAGAGTTGGCCTAATTGATGCGCTTCGAGTGAAGTAAGATGTTTAATGTAATTGTAACGAGTTGCCTTAAACATAGTGGAGAATTTAGAAATCCCGAGGGGTCGTGGTTTTTCCTTCTATTTAGGCCTAGAAGGTTTCCACGTAAAAATCGTTTGTCTCTTTTAATTATTTCGCTCTAAGTTTAAGCTTTATTTATTTAATTCAATTCCGCAAAAACAGGGCAAAAATCGCTTAAACATTTTTTTTTTCAATTTTTTTTCCTATTTATTGCTGCAAATAAACAAAAACAGCAGCAAATGATAAGCAGCAAATACGTTTTTTTCCACTAGTGTGGGTAGTCATCCTTGGGACAAGCTTTATTAAGATCAATGAAATCAACACACATCCACCACTTGTCGTTGGGTTTTTTGACAAGCACAACATTAGAAAGCCATTAAAAGACTTTATTTACCATACTCCTTCTGATTCAAGAATCCTCATAGTTTCCCTTCTTTAGCAAGTTGGTGCAATACTCGTTTGAGTTCCCTGCACTGTGACAAAGTGTGACCATATTCCTTATGATAATCGCACCATAAATTATAGTTACCACGATCAGAAGGAGTTGTAGTAGGTTACAGTACTAGGAGTTCATCCATGATAGCATAGGGGATTATTACCTTCATCCCGCAAGTTCCTCTTTTAGGGTTCTTCTTCCGT